>NW_027650401.1:37500-89843 GCF_965287045.1 Carcharhinus amblyrhynchos
AAGGTTCAATCTCACGGGATCCAGAGTGAGGGAGCTAAATGGATCAAAGTGGGGAGTGGTCGTGGAGGGTTGTTTTTGGAACTGGAGGCCTGTGACCAGCGGCGTGCCTCATGGATCGGTGCTGGCTACCCTGTTAATTATCAATTACATTGATGATTTAGGACCACCCGACACTACAGCTCAGAAACAGGCCTTTTGCCCCTTCTTGGCTATTTTTCTGCCTAGTCCCACTGACCCTGCACTTGGACCATATCCCTCCACACCCCTCTCATCCACGAACCCGTCCGAGTTTTTCTTCAATGTTAAAAGTGACCCCGCATTTATCCGGCAGCTCATTCCACACTCCCACCACTCTCTGTGTGAAGAAGCCCCCCTTCCCCCAATATTCCCTTTAAACTTTTTCCCCTTCACCCTTAACCCATGTTTTCTGTTTTTTCTCCCCTCTAGCCCCAGTGGAAAAAGCCTGCTTGCATTCACTCTATCTTTACCAATCTCATCTTATGCACCTCTATCAAATCTCCCCTCATTCTCCAGGGAATAAAGTCCTAACCTATTCAATCTCTCTCTCTGTAACTCAGCTTCTCAAGTCCCAGCAACATCCTTGTGAACCTTGTCTGCACTTTTCCAACCTCATTAAGATCCTTCCTGTAATTGGGTGACCAAAACTGCACACAATATTCTAAATTTGGCCTCACCAATGCCTTATACAACCTCACCATAACATTCCAACTCTTACACTCAATACTTTAATTCATAAAGGCCAATGTTCCAAAAGCACTCTTTCCCACCTTATCTGTGACACCACTTTAAGGGCTTGAACATGTCAACGTCTTGTTGGAGTTGTACAAGACATTGGGGAGGCCACACTTGGAATACTGTGTCCAGTTCTGGTCACCCTATTATAGAAAGGATATTATTAAACTAGAAAGAGTGCAGAAAAGATTTACTAGGATGTTACTGGGACTTGATGGATTGAGTTATAAGGAGAGGCTGGGATAGACTGGGACTTTTTTCTCTGGAGCGTAGGAGGCTGAGGGCTGATCTTGTGGAGGTCTATAAAATATTGAGGAATGAGAATATAGGAGACATGGTTAGTAAGTTTGTAGATGACGCCATGATTGGTGGCATAGTGGACAGTGAAGAAAGTTATCTCAGATTACAACGGGATCTTGATCAACTGGACCAGTGGGCTGACGAATGGCAGATGTCAAATGTGAGGTGATGCATTTTTGGTAGACTGAACCAGGACAGGATTTACTCAGTTAATGGTAGGGCATTGGGGAGAGTTACAGAACAAAGAGATCTAGGGGTACATGTTCATAGCTCCTTGAAAGTGGAGTCACAGGTGGACAGAGTGGTGAAGAAGGCATTCAGCAAGCTTGGTTTCATCGGTCAGAATCCAGGAGTTGGGACGTCTTGTTGAAGTTGTACAAGACATTGGTAAGGTCACACTTGGAATACTGTGTACGGTTCTGGTCACCCTATTATAGAAAGGATATTATTAAACTAGAAAGAGCGCAGAAAAGATTCACTAGGATGTTACCGGGACTTAAGAACATAAGAAATAAGAGCAGGAGTAGGCCATCAAGCACTTCGAGCCTGCCCCGCCATTCAATAAGATCATGGCTGATCTGTCATGGCTCAGTTCCACATTCCCGCCCTCTCCCCATAACCCTTAATCCCCTCTCTTATCAAAAACCCATCAACCCGCGTCTTAAAAATATTTAGCGAGGCAGCCTCCACCACTTCAACGGGCAGAGAATTCCAGAGATTCACCACCCTTTGAGTGAAGAAGTTCCTCCTCAACTCCGTTCTAAACCACCCCCCCTTTATCTTGAGGCTGTGCCCCCTAGTCCTACTGTCCTTTCTGAGCGGGAAGAGTCTCTCCACCTCTATCCTATCCATCCCATTCATCATCTTATACATCTCAATGAGATCTCCCCTCATTCTTCTAAACTCTAACGAGTACAAGCCTAGTTTATTCAGCCTCTCCTCATAGCTCAACCCCCTCAACTCCGGCAAGGAGAGGCTGGGATAGACTGGGACCTTTTTTCTCTGGAGCGTAGAGGGGTGATCTTATAGAGGTCTATAAAATAATGAGGGGGCACAGATCAGTGAGATAGTCAATATCTTTTCCCCCAAAGGTAGGGGAGTCTAAAACTAGAGGGCAGAGGTTTAAGGTGAGAGGGGAGAGATACAGAAGGGTCCAGAGGGGCAATTTTTTCACCCAGAGGGTGGTGAGTGTCTGGAACGAGCTGCCAGAGGCAGTAGTAGAGGCGGGGACAATTTTATCTTTTAAGAAGCATTTAGACAGTTACACGGGTACGATGGGTATAGAGGGATATGGGGCAAATGCGGACAACTGGGATTAATTCAGGGTTTTCTAGGAAGGGGGTAGCATGGACAAGTTGGGCTGAAGGGTCTGTTTCCATGACGTAATCCTCTAGGACTCAATGGACGATGACGCAATGAGGTCCCGCCCACTCAGTGACGTGGCTGGAAGCGGGCGTCAAAGGGTTTCCGCGCGCTGACGTCACCGCGCACGCACAGCACGTGACCTGGCTCCGGCCGATCGGAGCGCGGAAAACCGGCGGCCGCCGCCGCATCGCCTCGCCTCCAGGCGCTGTGCCGCTCCTTACTGTACAGGCGGGGCCTTTCCCAGTGGCCGGAAGACCGAATTTGTGAATTAAAGGTAAGAAATTAAATGAGAGGAGGGGGGAAAAAAAAGTCTTAACTTTAACGGTGAGCCGGGATCGTCCCCCAATGGCGGCGAATCCACCGCCGGTCGCTGCCTCGTCACCGTCTGCTCGGCTCCACCCACACCGCCTGTCAATCAGTGCGGGAGCGGGTTCCGATTGGCTGTTTTCCGTTTGACGGACAGTGAAATGCACCAATGGGGGAGTGAGGTGCCGCCCACTGCGTGGCTCGCGGTGAGGGGGCGTGGCCGTTCCACGGATTCTCCGCGCGGCGTGATTTGCTTTGGTGGGGGGGGAGGGGGGGAGGTGTGTCTGACGTTCAGGGCCCCGCCTTTCACAGCACGTGACCGGGAGCTGCCCAATGGGCGAGGCGGAAATCAGCCGCCGGGCCGAGTGCGCTTGCGCGGGCTTCGTTCCGGGTTGAGGGTGGGCGCAGGCGCAGTGCCGTTTGTTAAAAGAGTTTTAACTTTAATCCTGAAGCTGAAGGTTGAAATGGTGACTTGCTGTGTAAAGACAGCCTGCCTCTGTATAATATTAACAGACAGCGCAGCGAGTGAGGTTTTGCAAACCCAGGCAAGTCACGGGGGTCGCAGGTAGTGCGACATGAACCCAAGGTCTCGGGTGAGGCCGTCCTCATGTGTGCAGGAACTGGGCTAGAGCCGCTGAGCAGAGACTGATAGCCAAGCTCCTGCACACGTGAGGACGGCCTCACCCGAGACCTTGGGTTCATGTCGCACTACCTGTAACCCCCGTGACTTGCCTGGGTTTGCAAAACCTCACTCACTGTGCTGTCTGGAGACAATACACATCTCTTTAACCCGTGATCAGTGCTCCTTCCACTCAGATTGTCGGCCACTCTAGGACTTGAACAGCAGGTTAGGTGTAAGGATTCGCATTCTAATCAGTAATCTCTGAACTGTCTGTGCTTTATATGCTCTGTCTGAGGCCAGAACTCTCCATTCGCCTGACGAAGGGACTAACCCTGAAAGCTTGAGAGTCTATTATCAAATAAATCGGTTGGACTAAAACCTGGTGTTGTCAGACTTTTTACTGTGTTTACGCCAGTCCAACGCCGGCATACCCACATCATAATATTAACAGAGCCAGGGAGGATGGGGTCAGTGAGCTCAGACGGTGTGTGACAGAGGGAGAAGGGATTATGATCTGCTTAATAAGTTAGCACCTGTTCTCAGTTGTGTTGTAGAGCAAACTGTTATCAAGGGATTGAAATGTCATTTTTGCATCCATCACGAGCCATGCTAATGACTCCCATTTGATGCAGTGAAATGGATTTGTAATAAGTTACTGTCATTCAGTGGGGCAGAGACAAGACGGCTCTTACTTCCACTGTGTTCTCCAGCCTGGCGAGATTAAAGGTCAGAATCAATCCCTACATCAGCTAAAGGTCAAGTGTCCTCGATTGGAGGGTGTGACTGTAGGGTATGGAACTTGAGATAATTGTGCAACAGATTAATTTGCTGATTTGATAATTAGAATCTATCTGACACACCCACATAGATCTTTGCACCTGGAAGCGTGCAGTGTCTGTAATAATCAATAAGGTCCTCTCCAGATGAGACAATGGATAGATTTCATAGAGAGGGAATGGGACCTGCACTGAGTTTACCAAACAAAGAGGTCCTTAGGAAACTGAAACCAGTTATTAACTGTGCAACAGGTTATTTTTGCTAATCTGATAATTAGAATTGTTCCGACACACAGAGGTCTTTGCACGTGCAGGCATGCAGTGTCTGTAATAAGCAAAAAGCTCTTCTCCACATGACACAATGGATAGATTTGATAGGGAATTGAGCCGGGACTGTTAGTTTACCAGACAAAGAGGTCCTTAGGAAACTGAAACTAGTTGTTAATAATTGGAAGTAAAAATATGCTTGTTTCCAGGAAAGATGCTGCATTTTGTGAGGTAAATATTTCTAGTGGCTGGGTAAAAAGAGGGAAGTGAGTGACCATCCGGAGGGACATCAGTGTCACAGGTGAGGGAGCTCCTGAGTACTGGAATTGTCCTATAGGTAGCTGGTATTGGGAACTGCCTAGATTGAGCTGAAACAACTCAGCATCTTGTCTGGAACTGAGCATAATTTAAATTATAATTATTAATAACTGGTTATTGAGGACTGACAGGGATTGTCAGCATTCTCTATCTGTGATTCTGCTGAAAGAAAATCAAGCCCAAAGGAGAGAGAGCATTTGCAGATTGCCTGGTCATGTTTCAAATCAGAATACACAGGTCGAGTGAAAATGAAATGCACCGGGTACTGGGAAATAACAGAAAATGCTGGAATAATTCAATAGCTGTGGCAGCATCGTGGAGAGAGAAACAGAGATAACATTGGGGTTTGAACCAAGAGTCTTCTCGGACTCAATATGTTTACTCTGTTTTCTTTTCGTCAGGTGCTGCCGGACCTGCTGGGATTATCCAACGCCTTCTGTTTATATTTTGAGAATTGAGCAGAATTAGCAGTGACTCCGCGTCACAAATAAGCTCCCTGAAATATCACCTGTAAAATGTATGGCTGTTATGAGGAGTTTCTAGGTGGAATTTTATATGGACAATTGTATTTATTACAGAGAATCAGAATTTGGAATCGTCTAACACCACCATGGCTGAAGGATCAGGTCCAACATCTTCAATAAGAATGAAAATGGATGTGGGTAGGTTCAGAAAATAATTAAAATAGTAATTTCTTACAGGAAAATCTTCCAGATTCTCAGCAAGAATCTACAGCTCTAATGTAAAGTTAAAGGAATAACAGGGGCTGAGCAGGAAGAGGAGTTGAGTGACCATCTATCGGTTCATTCTAGTCACAGATGTAAGGAGCTCATGAGCTCTGGTGCTGTCCAATAGATTGCTGGCATTGGGAGCTATATGGTGAATCTAGACAGTGACGGAACAGGAAAATCCCACTCAAGGTCACCGGACCTTTCCATGGTCTGTCCCCCCGCCTGCTCTGATTCTCCTGCTGTGTGGGACAGTAAAATACACCCCAACAAACTGCAGCACGGTTTGAACAGCAGTGAGTTGATATCCTAGCTGATACGACAGGACAGGTCAAATCTCAGGATCAAACCTGGCTTAATTGATCCTAACTTGTATTATTTATGCAGTGTTTGGATGTTTACTTTGGATGGCAACAACTGAACAGAGCCACTGACTCCATCCTCCCCGGGTTACACACTCTGATCTCACTGACTCCATCCTCCTCGGGCTACACACTGTCTGATCTCACTGATGAAGTTCCAACACAATAATAAAATGTGTCTTAAACAAGCAAAGAATAACTATAATAAACTGCTGCACTCCAACTATACCTTTCCAGGTATATAAAAATTTACAAGGTAACGTTCTGAAATCCATTTGATGGTTTAATGTTCTCGATAAGTAAACAGTACATGTAAATCAGTGGGCAAACTGTGGGCAGATATACTACTCTCTGTAGCCAAGTGATAGATGTCTCACAAGCACCCTCTGTAGATTTTTTCTTACATCAATCCTTCATTCTCAATGTTGTTCACACCGATCCAACTTTTTTTAATTCATTCGTAAGACATGGGCAATGCTGGTTGGCCAATGTTTATTATTCATTCCTAGTTGCCCTTACTGAGTGAGTTGTTAAGAACATAAGAAATAGGAGCAGGAGTAGGCCATCCAGCCCTTCGAGCCTGCCCCGCCATTCAATAAGATCATGGCTGATCTGTCGCTGCTCAGTTCCACTTTCCCGCCCTCTCCCCATAACCCTTAATCCCCTCTCCTATCAAAAACCCATCAACCCGCGTCTTAAAAATATTTAGCGAGGCAGCCTCCACCACTTCAACGGGCAGAGAATTCCAGAGATTCACCACCCTTTTGAGTGAAGAAGTTCCTCCTCAACTCCGTTCTAAACCGCCCCCCTTTTATCTTGAGGCTGTGCCCCCTAGTCCTACTGTCTTTTTTGAGCGGGAAGAGTCTTTCCACCTCTATCCTATCCATCCCATTCATCATCTTGTACGTCTCAATGAGATCTCCCCTCATTCTTCTAAACTCTAACGAGTACAAGCCCAGTTTATTCAGCCTCTCCTCATAGCTCAACCCCCTCAACTCCGGTATCAGCCTAGTAAACCTCCTCTGTACTCCCTCCAAGGCCAAAATATCTTTGCGTAGGTGCGGCGCCCAAAACTGCACACAGTACTCCAGCTGCGGCCTCACCAATGCCCTATACAGCTGCAGCAAGACCTCCCTACTTTTATATTCAATCCCCCTCGCTATGAAGGCCAGCATCCCATTTGCCTTCCTGACCACCTGCTGCACCTGCAGGCTGGGTTTTTGCGACTCATGCACAAGGACCCCGAGGTCCCTCTGCACCGTTGCCTGCTGCAGTTTTTCGCCACGTAAGTAATAGTCCTTCCTACCATTCTTCCTACCAAAGTGGACCACCTCACACTTGCCAACATTAAATTCCATTTGCCATTTCCTGGCCCATTCGCCCAGCCTATCTAGATCCTTCTGCAGACTCTCCACACCCTCCGCACAATTTGCCTTTCCCCCAATCTTGGTGTCTTGTTAATCTTGTTAAGACATTTCAGAGGGCAGTTAAGAGTCAACCATATTGCTGTGGCTCTGGAGTCACATGTAGGCCAGACCATGTAAGGACAGCAGACTTCCTTCCCTAAAGGACATTAGTGAAGCAGATGAGTTTTCCTGACAATCCACAATGTTTCCATGGTCATCTGTAGATTCTTAATTCCAGATATTTTTAAATTCATATTTCGCCAGCTGCCATGGTGGGATTCGAACCCAGTCCCAGAATATCAGCTGAGTTTCTGGATTAATAGTCTAGCAATAATAAGAGGGCCATCACCTCTGTTTTCTATATGAACGATTCTAATCTTTGCTGATGATGAGTACCCTTCAGAATCTTCTCCAATTCCATATCTACTGAGTGTCTTCACCAAGGATACACAGCCAGGATTTCAGCCTCTCTTTATTGTGTCCATCTACCCTGGATCACCACGTAGATTCAAGCTTCACTTGCCACGGACTCTCTGTGGCACGTAGCCTTGTCAACAGAACACAATTGCTTCATAGGCCTCGACAAGTTGTCACCAAGTTCTGATTACATCCGAGGCCTGGCTTCTTGTAAAATGAATTTAAAATCTGCTTCTTACAGTTGTCTATACCTCTGCTCCTTTCTTTAACAAAACTGAACGTGACCTTGTTCAGGTTCCCACTACTCGGCACAGTAGTTAGCACTGCTGTGTTACAGCGTCAGGGACCCAGGAATCGATTCCAGCCTTGGGTTTGTGTGTGGAATCTGCACAATCTCCTCTGTCTGCATGGGTTTCCTCTGGATGGTCCGGTTCCTCCCGCACTCTGCAGATGTGCATGTTTGGGTGCACTGGCCATGCCAAATTTTCCTCTAAGGATATGCAGGGGTGTGGGCATTGTGGAATGCTCTGGGGGTGGTGCAGACTTAATAGACTGAATGACCTCCTACACTGTAGGAATTCTGTTTCTTTCTTTCTTTCCTTTTGAGACAATCTCCCTGGAACTTTCTTTCTTTTGTTCTATTCCCTGGTTTCCAAAGAACTTTTTTTCCTTCATCTTGAGACCAGCCACCCTGTAATCCCTATTCATGTTTTCCCTGTCCTAGCAGTTCACTCGAAAGCTACAGACCCATGAAAAATAAATATTAATGTCAATCTATGCCCAATAGTAGGCAGCACAATCATACTCAGACCTCTCTCTATCCCCAGCCACATGTTGTTCACTTTATTTCAGCCCTAACAGCTCATCCTGTCCTAGACCCAGGTTATGGCCAAAACATAAAGGCTGCCTGGCCTATCGGCTTGCCCAGTAGATGTAAAGGCAGATGAGCTGTGTAAAATTGCATTTAATTGGCTTCTTAATGAGCTCAGTTGGCAGTTTGGTTTGTGGCGAGAGTCAGAGGTGTGCCTGCCACTGAAATATTACAGTAATGTTGAAACACGTGCCCAATGTCTTATCCCATGATTTCACACGTGTCTGAGTCAGGCACATCCCCACCTGCTCAACTTAAAATTCAGGCCAATGTTGATGGGTTATTGAAGTGAGGTCAGGGAGAAGGGAGGGGACAGCCACCATGGTCTGAATCTACCATCAACAACTCACTTACCGATAAGGTGAATAGAACAGTGTGAAGGATATCAGCTAATGTGACTGGACAACGAGAAATATCCAGATTTGAGACGATAAACAGCATTAACCATCCAACTGGAATAGAAATGAATGAGTACTAATTTACCACATGATTGTGGCCCTGTAGTGCAAAAGAAGTGATATATATCACTATTTGGAAGCTCTGTGTTGATGTGATCGGCGCAACTCGTGGGCCGAAGGGCCTGTTTGTGCTGTAGTGTTCTATGTTCTATGTTCATGGAGATGATGGTGCCCCCCTATTTTCCCCACCTGCCCTGGATAGTCAGATCTGTTAACTCAGGGGCAGCTAGTTTTCAAATGGATTGGATTAAAATAGCCCTCGACCTGTTCGGGAAAGCAAGAAATTTCAGGAATACTGAAATTAAGCAACCATAGAAACCACTGAATCCCCAGAATGCAGAAAGAGGCCATTCATCCCATCAAATCTGCACTGACTCTCTGAAAGAGCATCTTTCTCAGGCCCTCATGACCTTGCACATTTGCCATGGTTAATCCACCTAACCTACACACACATTTGGACACCGTGGGGTAATTTATCATGTCCAGTCATCTAACTTGCACACCTTTTGGACTGTGGGAAGAAACCAGAGCACCTGCAAGAAACCCACACAGACACAGGGAGAACATGCAAACGCCACACAGACAGTTACTCAAGGCCTGAATTGAACCTGGGTCCCTGGCGCTGTGAGGCAGCAGTGCTAAGACAACAAAAAAATTCCCAGTGTTACATCAACATAGATTTCTATCTGAAGCCTGAAGCTAGGTTGTGAGACAAATTGTACACTTTTAATGAATTGATTATACAGATTAATGGAAAGTAGTACATGTGTTGTATCTGTCTTTCCACACACTGTTCCTGGTTCTGCCATTCTCCTCTCTTCCCCTCTGACCCAGCAGCGAGGACCTGCATTGAGAGTGGTGAAAGAATGAGAGAGAGAGAGAGAGAGTTTGAATGAAATGGTAAGGATGGTGGTTAGTGAGCAGAGTGGTGGGGGAAGCGGCTGTCAGGAAACTATTTGGAAATACTAATGAAACTCTTAGTTTTTCATTTATATACAAACTGCCAGTTCTTACTGCAGCATTGAGCTGGGACCCTGCCTGCATTGGGATTCTCCAGGTTAACTGGGAATTAAAGTGTTTGATACAGGATCTCCCAGGGATGTCACTCACTCTGATATCACAGGCTCTGATACGACATCTGAGCGTGTGCAGGATGTGTTCCCCCAGGCGTTGTAGCAATGTAGATAAACACAGCTTTAATAATCTGGTTCACAGGAGGATTCGGAATGAGAGGCAATGTAGCCGTCTGGGTAGAACATTGCTAATGTGTTGGTATTTCTTTGCTTTCGCAGATCCAAACTCGACACTCACTGAGTTCTTCACAAATTGTGACGATGACCTGTTGTTCCAATTAACCAAATTTTACCAGGATAGACTGGAACAGGCGATTGAAGAAGGGGTGGACGGTTTGGCTTTCATGTTAATCGGCGAGGACCATTTCAGTGGACAAGAATATCAGGTAAGATGTAGATTGAATTCCACCTCTTCACACATCACAAAACCTACAGAATAGAAACAAAGAAATAATGTGGAAAAAGTACCTCAGTCTGTGGACTACATCTGTTACACTTTGTCATTTGCATGAAGTACTGAAAGTTGAATTATTGACTAATCATACCAATCAGTAGGTCGTCAGCAGTCACATATTTGGAATGAGACAAACCTGTGTTTCAGAACTTTTGGAGCTATGAAAAGGCCAGAATTATTTTGGAAGTGGCAAGATCCCACTGACAGGAACCTTGCATCAGCAGGTAGTGGGGATCCAGGAACCTGCTGTCCTTATTAAAGGTGGCAGCTTCGATCCAAAGCTGTCGGCTCAGTCAGACAGTCAGTAACTCAGCACCAATGCCACAAGCTGCATCTGGTCAATGACCGTGAGCCCTGAAATTCAGACAAGCTAGGTCTGGGGGCCAGAGGGAGACCAGACCCCAGAAAGACCGGGTTTCTTTGAGGGCAGGCAGCACCGATGCTGTGGCATAGCTGTTGCCCGGGGTGGGTGGGGGGGGAAGGTGTTAGGCCCACCCGTGCACCCAAAAAGAGGCCTTTCCCGAGAATCGATTTTGAGGCCACCATCTCAAATGCCTTCCTCTGCCATTTTGCCACCTTCCCGCCCGGCAGTCCATCTGCAAATAGCCTGTAAAATCCCAGTCATAAAAACTTTCTTCCCCCAAACATCCTGAAAATCTGCTGGTCAAATTACTGATACGTTATTATCTGAAATAAATCTAGATAACTAACTTTGGCATGGTCAAAGTCTACAGTCTCACAAAGGACCTTCTTGCACAACTGGCCACTTGCTTATGAGATGTCGGAATGAAATTTCCAAAAGTGTACAATGTCTCTCTGCTGGGAGTCAGAACATGAGTCAGCCCTGATTGGGTAGACCACAGGGCCCTGGGCATCATTTTATTCATGATGTGGGTATGCCGGCGTTGGACTGGCGTAAACACAGTAAAAAGTCTGACAACACCAGGTTTTAGTCCAACCGATTTATTTGATAGTAAACTCACAGGCTTTCGAGGGGACTGCCTCTTCATCAGGTGAATGGAGAGTTCTGGCCTCAGACAGAGCATATAAAGCACAGACAGTTTAGAGATTACTGATTAGAATGCGAATCCTTACACCTAACCTGCTGTTCAAGACCTGAACACATTATCAGCCACTTCAGGTCTTGAACAGCAGGTTAGGTGTAAAGATTCGCATTCTAATCAGTAATCTCTAAACTGTCTGTGCTTTATATGCTCTGTCTGAGGCCAGAACTCTCCATTCACCTGACGAAGGGACTAACCCCGAAAGCTTGTGAGTATATTATCAAATAAATAGGTTGGACTAAAACCTGGTGTTGTCAGACTTTTTACATCATTTTATTAACAGCAGCCAATTAAGGAGTCACTGCTCGGACTCCTATCCAACTGAGAACAGCGATTCACCTCCCAGAGCTAATAACTTAATCAATGGATCTGCAGGCTCAGTAATGTCGGTGTTGGAAGTGATCTCTGCTGTTACTGCAGGGAAAAGGAGATGGCACCTTCATACTGAGCTTCCCTTCAAGGCCAGATTGCCTTTTGTACAGCCATGCCAGGGTGTGACAGGCAGGTCCCAGCAATTAGTGGGTTCACTGATCGTAGCTGGAAGAGGTAGTCATTGCTGCCAGGGTCCTTCCACGAACCCAGGAGCATTCATAAAGGACGCTCTCTCCAAGCAACCAAAGTTTAGCTGAAAGTTGCCACGCGCACAACCATTGCCCAACTATTGTAAAGTTCCAGTGGGGCAGGAAGGAATCTTCACATGGATATTTCATTGGTGTAATGAGATGCCCATCTGGGGGCCGCACCATAGAGATTCTGACCTCTTCTAAGGTCCTATGACCCTGTCACATGGTTCTCAGACTGTGAAAGAGAGAAATGATGAGTACAGAAATAAACAACCATTCCAAGGTGGATCCTGTGTTTACTTTCTCCTCCAGCAAATGCTTAGTCTAACCTGAACCCTTATGCTTACTATCTGTTAGTTAATATCCCATCCAGGTGGACCATTCCCGCTTCTTGCTCTCGTTTGCTATTAATTTATTATCCAATATATCAAATAAAATTAACTTCTAATCACAATAATATGTTTTAACCACTTCACACTAAAACAATATCCAGTCTGACCATAAGACTGTAAATGTGTGACCTCTGACTGAATGTTGGAAATAAAAAATAAGCGTGTACTTCAGCGTAAGACCACAATCGATTTGCCATTTAATCTTCACAACTGTATTCTAATGAGTCCTGAATTCTCAAATCTCTGTTATACCATTAATCCATTCACCTCCAGTAACATCCGGATATATTCTCAGGACAGCTTTCTAATTGTTTTTATTCTCCTATAATGGAGGGGTCTGAAATAATCTGTAACTGAGTGAAACTCTGACCATGTTCTCCTGGTTTGGATGGCACTGCTCCCCAGAGAAACATCAGCATCTTGAACACATCTATTCTGTAGTTTATCTTTAAACTGCTGAAGAACACCCTAAAGCCACAGGGCATTGTGTGATAAGGTTACTAGAATGTTTCGATCACATCTACAAGGACTGTTTCATCGAGAGGAGATTTTGCTCTGAGTTTATTCAAGCAAAGATCTTTAGGGGATGTTTAACAGTTCTATTAAGTGAATTCTTTCCCTTATTTGAATCATTTTTTAACCTTAATGCAATACGATCACAATTGGTCTGAGCTACTTTTTCAGAAAACTTTTGCAGAATAGAAAAATTTAAAAAAAAACTTTTTGACAGCTGTTTCAAGCTTCCCTTTGCGGTTCGTGCCCCCTTCCACGTGCACTATCTCATTTAGACCACCACTCGCGGCTGAGACTTCAGATGTCTGACTGTCTCTTCTGCCTCTCGACTTTCTTCGCCTCCTGAAGATGTTTCTGTATACCCTGCTTTGTATTAGATTCGTGGTCTGAATTCTCCTCTTTTTGTATGTTGTAAACTCAATGTTAAACCTTCATGAACATGGTTAGTGACATTTTCACACTAACTGTAAACATGCAAAATAATAGTTTCAGATATTTCAGTTAATGATGTGAAAATGATTGAATTGTTATCTTTGATCGATTCTCCTGAAGGAGAAATCAACAATGTTTTGATTTATTTGTGGTAATTTCTGGGACAGCTACAGCACAGGATTACTGTGCCAAACTTTGAGAGCAGCATTCCAGCCATTAAATTTAATTCACATTCATTTGGAGGAATGTTGGAATCAAGATGTGTGGAGAATATTCATCAATATTCAGAATGACGTTGCACCAAAACCAGTCGCTGCTTCCTTCCTCAAAACAGCTGGGAAATCCCATCTCTGAGCAAATCCTTTCCTTCTCTTTCCCAGTGTTTATCTTTCACACCACTCATCAATATATTCATTATTATTCTTTACAGAAAGTCAGTGAGCTCGTGGAGAAGGGAAAGAGGGCAGACAGTTCCAAACTTCTCCTCGATCTGGTTATGGAGAAAGGCTCGAAGGGTGATGTGGGAATCCTTTGTGAAAATGCACCACAGCTTACGGAAATTGGGCACAATCCTGAGAGAAATAGAGGAACGCGGTATGGTAAAAATCACACTGAATTCAGTTTCAGACCCAAACGCTGCAAACTTTACTGTAATATTACACAGACCTGATTTCATGGAAGTTAATTCTTTTCAACAGGTCCTGATCCAATTAATTACATGAAAGTTGGGCAAGAATTATCGGAAATACCCAGCCACCTGAAAGGTAAGAGAGGAAATGGAGATTTCAGACAATTCATTTTTACCTGAGAATCTCTGGGTGTTTGAAAATACATCTTTGCCTAGAGGTTATCAGAATTTGAGATACAGAAATTCAAAGGGTCTAGGAGCAGGGCTAAAACTTGTTTGGAACTCATCAATTCTTGTGAATTCAGCATCGATGTAAGAGTCAATCCACGTGACTTCTGACATTTGTTGTAATTGTAGGGATTGTGTTTTACTTCATTCAATTCACAAAACCGCATACACGCTTGGCAGGGCCCTGATACAGTTTTAAACCCTGTACACACCGGTAGAATCCTGATTCACTGTGAAACCCTGTACACACCTGTCAGGGCCCACAATACACAGCAGTTTGGATACTGTTCCCGATTTAGATAGAAAATATTATCGACGTAGAGATCTGTATTCAGTAAATATAGAATCAACTGAGGATATGAAAAATTTGTTTTTGTTCACTTTCAAATGAGATTTCCATTAACCTTTTAATGAATTAAATCTGTTTTCAGCGAAGTTACCTATGAACGCAAATAACAATAAACATTTTTTCTCTGTTCTGATTGAAGATCTCCAACAGAAACACAAGGAGACACTCCGGGTACAAACTGAAACTCTGAGAGTGAACGCTATCCTCGTAAAGGAGAAGGTTAAGATTTTCCAGCTGGTTGATCGATACGCTGAGCTAATGGTTATTTCCACTGTTTGAGATCGGACACTTGTCGAACATGAACTGCTGGCAAGAGGCCGAGACCATGAAGAATGGAGAGAGAAACATCTCCGGAGAGAACTGGAAAAAATCCAAACTGATCAATTGTTCCAGAGCAGCTTTTCCCAGAGAAAATCCAAATCTGGGAATTCAGCAGCAGTGAGCGGAGTCCCGGGAATTGGAAAAACAACAATGGTACAAAAGATTGTTTATGACTGGGCCACTGGGAAAATATACCCACACTTTCAATTTGTCTTCAGTTTTAAATTCCGGGATTTGAACACTATTAACTGTAGAATAAACCTGAGGAATCTGGATCAGTATCCTTACTTTGGGAATATTCTGGGAGAGCTCTGGAAGAACCCAGAGGGATTGCTGTTTATATTCGATGGTTTGGATGAATTCAAGGACACGATTGATTTTGCCGACCATCGGAGAAATACAGAACCACAGATCCTGAATTCCGGTGTAAAGTGTCTGACATTGTGTACAGTTTAATACAGCACAAGCTGCTCCCAGGATGTTCAGTGCTCGTGACCAGCCGCCCCACTGCATTACATTTATTAGAAAAGGCTGAGATCAGTGTCTGGGCTGAAATCCTGGGATTTGTTGGTGATGAACGGAAGGAATATTTCAACAAGTTTTTTGAAGATCAGATGGTGGCAGCAGCTGTTTTCAAACACGTGGAGGAGAACGAGATCCTGTACACCATGTGTTACAACCCTTCCCACTGCTGGATCCTCGCTCTGTCACTGGGTCCCTTCTTTACACAAAGAGACAGGAAACAGCAGCAAGTTCCCAAGACCATCACCCAACTATATTCCTACTATATTTACAACATTCTGAAAAACCATAGCCGAGAGATTGAAAACCCCCGTGATGTGTTACTGAAGCTTGGTGAGATGGCCTACACAGGAGTCTCCGAGAAGAAGATTGTGTTTAGAAACGCAGATTTGATTGAGTACAATCTCCAACCTTCCCAGTTCCTGTCTGGGTTCCTGATGGAACTTTTGGAGAGAGATGATTCTGCCCAGAGTGTGGTTTACACATTCCCACACCTCACCATCCAAGAGTTTGCCGCTGCACTTGCACAATTCCTGACTCCAGATCCCGGGGAGATTGGGAAACTCCTCAGTGAAGCCCACAGCAGCACAGATGGGCGATTTGAGATATTTCTCCGTTTTGTTGTTGGTCTGACCTCCCCACAGTCAGCTCGACCCCTGGTGGAGTTTCTGGGTCAATTTCTTCATCAAACAACCTGCCGAGTGATTGACTGGGTGAAGGAGAAGGTTGAAGGGCAGATTAGAAACACCGAGACTGAAACTGGGAAAAGGAACCTCCTGAACACATTCCACTACCTGTTTGAGTCTCAGAATAAAGCACTGGCTCGGAACACAGTGGGATCTATGGAAATACTTTCATTTAGTGAATTGCGACTGACCCCGATTGACTGTACAGTCCTGTCTCATGTCATTGGACTCTGTGATACAGTAAAACACCTCGATCTACAGCAATGCCACATTCAGTGTGAAGGACTCCAGCGGCTGGGACCCGTTCTGCACAAGTGTCAGGAGTTGAGGTAACTGTTTGTTTGGTCTCATAGCGAATATTTTCATTGTTGAGAATCCATTTCCTTTGTTCTAATAAAACAGAGGCACGTTCGTGCGAGGAAGTTGAGGGGAAACAATGTCACAGAGAAAGTGTGGGAGAATGGTGCAGAGTAATAATGCTCGTTTCAGAGCAGCTGCAGACATGATGGGCCGATTGGTCTCATTCTGAACCTGTAATAAATCTGTGATTCTCTGATAAAACTACATCATTTCAAGAAGGCAGATTCCCGTGGGCAAATAGCCATCGGCAGTAAATGTTGGCAAAACCAGCGATGCCCACGTTCCTTGAATGAATAAAAACACTATTGGGATGAATTTTAAATAATTAGAGCTGTAAAGGCCTCCCTCCAAAATCTGTAAAAGGATCTTTCCCTGTCCCAACAGAAACCACCTGATTACGTACGATGCTGTACAAAAATTAGTTTCTCTTGTTCAGTACAGCTTACAGTTTGTATTTAATTATTATCAGGATTATTTTACTGAGCCCTACTTCTGTTATGTATTACAGTAGGTGTGTGTTATATTGGGACAATGTCCCTTTATAAGTCCCATGATCACTGGTGACATCCTCAGTTCGGGTTGGTTTCTGAATCCCTGCATTGCCCTGCCTCTACTGGCAGCCTCTGTGAACACCGTCTGAAACTCAGTGCTTCTATCATTCATTGTGGGCCTCTGAATATAAACAACCATTTTTTTAATCTCTATAACTCTCACAACATCTTAAATCTTAAATTAAAATGCAGGGACAGTTTAAAGTGAAACCAGGCAGCCAGCTTTGTTTAACATGAAGTGAAATTAGTTTTAGCCCTTTTTAAGCACACAAGCACAGAAACACAAATTAAACTTAAACTCATGAATTATTATCCAAGCCCTCAAACATAAACTATTTCATTACAGTAAGGCCCAAGATGCTGTATTCTTTATTAACTGCTATCTACACTGACCCTACTAACAGCAATGATTGATGCACAGATATGTCCAGCAATCCATTAACAATTCTACCGATTATTTTATATTGCTTGCTGATATGACTCATTGCGTCAGCTGATTTTTGAATATCCATGTACACCACATCAACAGCAGAACCATCATTGATCCTTTCTGTTGCTTCCTCCAATTCACTGCAATATTAAGCCAATCGCAAACGGCAATTTGTTTTTAACCAACCAATGAATTTAGTTTTCCTCTGTGTCACTATTAGATTTACCGTTTCCCTTTTGAACTAAATGTGGGCCGGCTCAGAGTAGTTAGATGATCAACCGACCCTCCGACCCTCGGCTAAGTTTAACACTACTGCTCCAGTCTAGAGCCACTGATTTGAAGAAAATGAATTGACCCGCTCTTTTTGGTTGTGGTTACTGTCTCCTGGCCCTCTCTCCATCCACTCCAACAAACTGAGATAGCTGGGAATTAAACCCGTATCAACTGCTTGGAAAGCAACGATGCTCGCTATTGTATCACCATCATTTGCATTTAGGGATTCCTGTGGTGTAGGTACACCCACCATGCTGTGAGAAAGAGAATCCCAGGACATGTGAACCAGTCACTGTGAAGGAACAGCGATATATTTCCAAGTCAGGATGGTGTGTATTTTTGAAGGAAACTTCCAGGTGGAGATGTCTCCATTTATCTGCTGCTCTTGTCCTACTCGGGGTAGAAATCACACGTTTGGAAGGTGCTATGTAACGGGCCATTGGGAGTTGTCGAACTGCGTCTTGTAGATGGTACACACTGCTAGCTCTGTATCTCTCTGGTGGATGGAATGAATGTTGAAGGTGCTGGGTGATGTACCAGTCAACAAGCAGAGTTATCCTGGATGGTGGTGAGCTTCCTGAACCTTGAGCTGCCCTCATGCAGACAAATGGATGGTATTTAATCACATTACTGACTTGTGTCTTGTAGATGGGGAAATGTTTTGGGAAGCCAGGAGGCGAGTTACGCTGCACAGAGTTCCTGTCCTTTACTCTTCTCTAAAAGCCACAGTATTGTTATGTCTAGTATGTTTCTGGCCAATGGTAGCATCCAAGGTGCTGATAGTCGGGATCCAGGGGATAATAATCCCATTGAATGTAAAGGGAAATGGCTGTATTCTGTCTTGGTGGAGATGGTCATCGGCTGGCACTTTGTCAGCCCTTTCCTTAATATTATTCAAACCTTGCTAAATATGGACATGTTCCACATCACTATCTTGTGGAGTTGAGAATGGTGCTGAATGTTGTGCAGAGATCAGCAAACATCTCCATTTCTGATGATGGATGAAATGTAATTGATGAAGCAGCTGAAGATGGCGAGGGCACTCCCCTGAGAAATTCCTGCTGTGATTTCCTGGAGCTGAGATGACCCTCTCTTCACACACACTCCAACAAACTGAGAAAGCTGGGAACTAAACCCCTATCAACTGCTTGGAAAGCACAATTATATCGCTGGCATTACATTTAGGGACTCCTGTGGTGTGAGAAAGAGAGTGTCGGGGTTTTGACCCAGTCACTATGAAGGAACGATGATGTATTTTTCCAAGTCAGGATGGTGTGTATGTTGGAAGGGAACTTCCAGGTGGTGATGTTTCCATTCATCTGCTGCCTTTGTCCTTCCAGGGATAGAAATCTCCAGTTTGGAAGGTGCTGTGTAACAGGCCATGGTGCCTGTTGCGCTGCATCTTGTAGATGGTCCAACAACCACAACTATCTTCCTTTATGCCGCTCTTAATCCAACTGGCAGAGCGGTTTTTCTCTTATTTCCATTGATTTCAGGTTTTTCTCTGGCTCCTTTTTGCTACATGTGGTCATATTCTGCCTTGATGGCAGGGCAGACATTTTCATCTCACATCCTGAGTTCAGCTCTGTTGTTTGTATCGAGGCTGTAATGAGGTAGGGGACTGAGTGACCCTGAGTAAACACAAGCTCAGAGTCAGCGAGCAGATCATTGCTAATTAAGTGTCACTTGATAGTCTTGTTAGCCTTCCATTACTGTGCTGATGATGGAGAGTAGACTGATGGGGTGGTAAATGGACAGATTGGATTTGTTCTCTCCTTTTTATTTACGATTATACCTCGGCAATTTCCCGCTATATTGGGTAAACATCAGTGTTGTAGCTCTACTGGAACAGCTGGGCTAGGAACAGAGCAACTCCTGGAGCAGTAATCTTCTGTACAATTACTGGAATATTGTCAAGACCTACAATCTTTACAGTATTGATTACCTTTAGTTATTTCTTGACATTGTGTGGAGTGAATCGAGTTAGCTGATGACATATCTGTGATTCTGGGGACCTCTGGATGGTTCAGGCACTGAAGTTAGTAACTAATATTTAAGCCATATCTTTTGCACTGATATGTTAGTCATCTCCGTCATGAGGATGGGATATTTGTGGACCCTTCTCCTTCTGTTGTTTCATCGTGCATTACCATTCACAGCTAAATGTGGCAGGACTGCAGAGCTTAGATCTGAGCTGAGGAAATCAGAATTTCCTGAATGAGGATACCGCTGCTGGAAAATCTCCAGTCAAACTGTCAGTGATATGAAACGGGATTTTCGGATAATCCTTTTCCTTTGTGAGGATCTACGGGGAAGAGGAAACGCCCGATAATTCCCGGAAGTAGAACACCCCTATAAACTAATCAAACAGAAATATTTCAACTTTCTAATGGGAGAATAATCTTGTTGTATAAAATCTAGGGAATAGATCTTAAAGCAACAGTTAGCACAGTTTCACAGTTTAACCCGTCTTGAGATATTATACAGGTGATATAATGTCAATAGTTAAGAAGCACTGGGAATCCCGAGGGATTCGCTCTCACAGATTTATCATTTAACACTCAGTGAAATGTACAATTCTCATAAAATCCAGGATTTTATGTAACAGCAGAAATGGTTTGAATTTCTGGAAACGTAGCAGGGTCAGTGGGATTCAGGAGAATAATTCTGACGATCAGGAAATGAGACCAGAATGTGGGACATGTTTAAACTGACTTGCTTGTTCACAGGATGTGCGTATCACCTCCTCTATGGGCCATTAGCAGTGGGAAATAAATGCTGGTCTAGCCAGCGACACTCACATCCCATGGACAATTAAACAAAGTATACATTTTGAGATGTGTAAAAGTGGATTCCCCCAGTAGGCCAACCAGTGGGAGTGGATTGTTCTTCATTTTTCAATGCTGATTACTGTCTTTTCCATTCAACAGAAAGGGTTTGATATTATTTGATTTATTATTGTCGCATTTATTAGTGCCAAAGCATTCTGTACATAGGGAATGAAAGGAAAGAGTCTAGAACGTAGTGTTACAGTCACAGCTAGACTGTAGAGAAAAATCAACTTGGGTGAGGTATAGTATCGTAACTTGAATCAGTTCACCTCTGGTGCTAAGTTTCTTACACAAAAGTAGATCCAGCTATTTTTCCTGCTGAAAATTACCCTGAATCTAATGTGTTTCTCACTTTCTCCATTTAGCTTGGGTAGCAATAGAGTGGGAGATTCAGGAGTGAAACCATTGTCTGCGGCTCTGAGGAATCCAGAATGTAAAATACAGAAACTGGAGTAAGTATCAGACTGTGAGATTGTGTTAATAATCAGTGGATGTCTAACACTGTAAATTATTATCAGTGTCAGTAATAGTGTCATTAATAACCATTCCACATCATTCCTGTCAGTATTTGTGTTAAACACCACGGATTCACTCTGATTCCTGAAATCTTTCTCTCTCTGATCTCCAGTTTGGAGAGTAACAGCCTCAGATATTCTCACCTCTGCTCTCAGTACAAACCAGTCAGTGATGTGTCTGAACCTGAGTTACAATAAACTGCGAGATTCAGGAGTGAAAGATTTAACTAATCATTTATAGTTATTCTCTAAACCATTCATGAGAATAAAAAAGATGGACAAAACAATTAAATGTTTATAGTATTACCAGATATGGCTGGTGGCAAATTCAATTTGTCTTTCAGATTATAGATGTTTATGTCTGTCAGCTTCTCAGTTTGATTAAACATAGAAAACTGCTGTGTGTTGGTAAGGCAGATTACAAACTACATGGAATTCTGATAAGTTTTATCCTGAGGGATCCACTCTCAAATTTATGTTAAACATAGCCGAAGGAGCATCTTAAAAGGAGAATGCAGAGATGGAGGTGGGGAGGGTTATGAAGAGAATTCCAGAGCTTACAGCCCAGCAGTTCAAGGCACAGCTCAGCTGACAATAATCCCAGTGCAGAATAATCTGAATCATGTCCCTATTAATAATGGACATTGTTATAACGATACCAAATATATCATTACTATGTATTCGTGTTATTAAAAGCAGCCCGCTATTACTGGACACACAATAAGCTTGGGAGCAAAGTTGGAGACCATGAAATAAAAGCAGCAAAGCCTGGATATGGAGTTATCTGAGTGACAGGAAGCAGGCAGGAGAGGTGCACTGTACCTTTTCGTTTATAGGAAGCTGACAGTGGCTTTCCCCAGCAACCAGTACTGTTACTATAACTAATTTTCTTTACACATGCTACCAAATGAGACTTGTGTTTATCTAAAAATGAGATGTGAAGCTCCAGACCACAGAATGGGCGCAGCATATGGTGGACCACCCTCAGTCACACCAGAGATCTGCTGTCTTGCCATATCCAGTCATAAATAGTGTTAGACATGCCACAAATGTTGGACATGCTGGTTACATTAAGCGACACAGTGGCACAGTGCTTAGCACTGCTGTCTCACAGTGCCAGGGACCAGGGTTCATTTTCGGCCTTGGGTGACTTTGTGTAGAGTTTGCACATTCTCCCCATGTCTGTGTGGGTTCCCTCTGTTCCAGTTGTTCCCACAGTCCAAAGAAGTGCAGGCTTGGTTGATTGGCTATGCTAAGTTGTCCCTAGGTGTCTCAGGGTGTACAGGTTAGGGGGATCAGTTGGCCATATATGTGGAGTTACAGAGATAGGGCCTGGGTATGATATTCTTTCAAAGAATTGGTGAAGACTCGATGGGCCAAATGGCCTCCTTCTACACGGTGGGAATTGTATGATTCTATAAACACGCCACAAGAATTCCATCATTACTGATGAGGGAACCCAGAGCATCAGTGTCACCTTCAGCCAGAAGTGCTGAGTAGAATGATTAATCTCAGCCTCCTCCTGAGGTCCCCAGCATTACAGATATCAGTTTGATTCACTGTTTGTGAGGTAAAGAAATGACTGAAGGCACTGCACACTGCAAAATCTGTCAGCCTGGCAGTACCCCAGCAATGGTACTGAAGAATTGTGTTCCATAACTAACCATTCTCCGAGCCAAGCTGTTCCAGGACAGTTACAACACTGGATCTACCGGACAATGGGGAAAAAAGCAGGACAAATCCAATCTGGTGAATTACTACTCCATCAGTCTGCTCTTGATCATCAGAAAATGTGGAATCCTTCCAGTGCCTCATGATCATCACTGCAGGAGTTCCTCAGGGTGATGTCCGAAGCCCAACCACCTTCAATTGCTTTATCAATGTCCTTCCTTCCATTATAAGGTCAGAGTGAGGATGCTCACTAACGATTGTACAATGCTCAGTACTGTTCACAATTCCTCAGATACTGAAGCAGTTCATGTCCATAAACAGCAAGACCTGAACAAAACAGAAAATGCTGGAAAATCCCAGCATCCTGACAGCTTCTGTGGAGAGAGAACAGCGAACCCTTCAAATCTGGATGACTCTTCATCGTAACTAGGGGCTGAAGAACATTCAGACTTAACCTGATAAATAGCAAGTAATGTTTCACTACACACGTGGAGGGCAAGGATCATCTCAAACAGAAGGCAATCTAACCATATTCTCTTCACTTTGAATGACAGCACCATTGCAGAACTCTCAACCGTCAACATCTGGGTGGTGGGGGCCGCACTGGGACCACTGAACAGACACTGAACTGTAAACACTGTGGCTCCAAGCGTAGATCACAGCCTGGGAATTCAGAGATGAGCAACTCACCTCCTGTCTCCCAAATGCTTGTTCTCCGTCAACAAGGCACAAGTCAGCAGTGTGATGGGATCTGCTCATCTTACTGGAATGAGTGCAGCTTCAGAGATAGTCAAGAAGCTCATCCATGGCAGAGGAGCTGAATGGATCAGCAGGCCATCCACCAAATTAAACATTGACTCTCTCCATCACTGACACACAGTGCCAGCAGTGTGTACCACATATAAGGCGGATTGTAGCAACTCACCAAATTTCCTGAGACAGCATGTTCCAAGTATGTACTAATTATCACCGAGATGGGCAAAGATATCAGAAAACTAGAACACCAACGCGCTTCAGATTCCTTTCCAAGTCACACAACATCCTGACTTGGAAAATATTGCTTTGCCATCTTTACCGTGGGATCATAACCCTGGACGTCACTTCCTAACGGCATTTGTACCGGATAGCTGCAGAATTTAAGAAGATGGCTCACCACCCCCTTCCCAAGGGCAACTGGGGATTGGCTGGAAGTGTTGATATTGCCAGTGACACCATCATCCTATGAAATAATTAATAAAGACCAGCGCTACCCACTGAAGGGATGGGTAATTGTGCCTGTGTGTAACCCAAACACAGTCACAGGGGAGAGATACAACAGCTGTTACAGGGCAACTAGAGTGACCATTTGAGCAGGCCAGAGAGTTTCTAAAGATAAATCTGATGGAACCCTTCAATATACCCAGCAAGGGTCTCAAATATCCTGGTGTTGTGCTGTGCTCTATACAACCTGGGTTAGAGTGGAGAAGCTTTGAACAAAGTGTGACTTTGAACAAGTGCGATGTTGACCAGATGCTTCATGATGAGGAACCCCATGGACCACAGGCCAGGGACCATGGGATATGTGTCAGGGAGGATGGAGATTAACGCTAACAGATATGTTTTACATGAGTCTTACTCACACAGCCATTCAACGTAATAAATCTTCCACCTTCTGCTCCCCGTTGCTGTGTCTGTGAATGTTCTACCATTTCTCTGGAGCTGTCACTACATGAGACAAAGACATTGGAAATGTATCCACCTCATTCTGTGTAATATTTCTGATCTCTCATTCCCAGTGAACTGTTGGAAACCCCGTAATGTGGTGAAGGATTGTTTTAGTAGTGCACCATCTCTGAATTTATTAAAAACACAAGCATAACAAGGTGACCGGCAAACAACAAAGTATAACCCTGTGAAACTCAAGGAGGCGACCCTACCCTGACAAACACAACCATCCCCGCATTTTCCACTGAGCTACAGGCAGGGTCTTTATCTCTCTCCTCCGGGAATTTCGATGACCGTGGCCTTTGCCTTTGGATTTTCAGTCCAGGAAAGATTCGACTGCGCGTGCTCTGCACAGATGCTGGAGTTGTCCCTGTCAGCATAGCTTCATCAGGTGCTTGTGTCACAGTCGGAGCAGAAGAGGACCCACTGCCCACACCAGGGTCGTCCTGAGAGGAGCCCAGAGATGCTGCAGGCAGTTAATGCTATATCCATTCAGGGTAAACTGGACCCTCCCCGCTCAGCTGAGGAGTGAGAGGTTCTGACAGTGACTCCAGATGCATTTTCTCCTCTCGTCCAGCCACTGCTTCACAGATAACAGGCAGGTCTCTGTGCGTCTCCAGTGGGTGCAGTGCTGGATGTGACTCTCTCCATGAAGGTCACCAATCTCTCTGTGGAGGATGTTATTTGTGCTCATACCTGAGACATGGTAACACTGCTGGTCTGGATTGACTCCTCCATCCTTTGTGTATGGATACACACAGCCTTTGGAAACTCCACCGAATGTTAAAATACCTTACACTGCAGCTCCAGTATCTGCTGCATTGTTACATATTCCAGTCATATTTCACCTTCCACAAGCTGGCTCTGCCCTCTCCCCTCAAAATGGGAGTGAACTCAGCTCTTGCTGCCTCCATCAGCTGCTCGAGTTTGTGTGTGCTGTCCTGTGCTGCCAGATTGTAACCCCTTTGCTACTCAGGAGAGACAGTATCTGCTCTGGTGGATGTTATAGGGAATAATGTGAAAGAGCACCCTCTGTGAACCCTCCTCTCCTTCCAAGGTAGACACTTGTCTCCCTCTCACCACAGCTGTTGATTTGTGAGAGAGTGAAGATTGTTAGAGGGTAATGCACATTCCAACATGTCCTGGAGACTGTCCCTAACCCAGAGCTCCATCTGACCAATGGTGAACACACAAGCACCAGGTTTTGGACTCAGCAGCAGAGCCTCTCCTGTGCCCATCACTCACTCACTCACTCTCTCTGGATCCACAACCCATCTCACCATCAGCGATTGCCCACCCAGTCTCCAGGTCTCCCAGCTCCAGCACTTCATCTTCCATTGGCATAAGGATGACACAATCCAGACACTCTCACTCTTGGCTCCTTCTCTGTCGCTCTGTGCCCTCTTCTACAAGCACATAAATTTCCATTGTTACTCACCCATCAAAGACACACACAAGCCTATGGTGCTGCCAGACTGCCCATCATGGGCCCACCAGGATGGTCACTCAGTGTGGGCAGTACAGCAGTCATCTCTGACTGACCGGAACCCTTCACAGAGAGGCTGACATGTTCCTGAGGATTGATGCTGCTGTTTGGACATTGCCAGTGTCTGGGTGGAGATGTTCTTTCCACAATTTCTCTTCCATCCTTATTCACATATCAGCCTGTAAGTTTAACACTCACCTTGTCAGAACATATCAGGTTATTGATCCTTTTGCCTCACTGCAGCCACGTGCTGCCTGCTCTGGCCCTCGGCAGTTTCTATCCAGACTTGCTTGGGTTGATGTGACAGGTCTCCTCCTCCAGTCCTGAGGGAACAGAACCTCCCTCCAAACCGATATAGCCTTGAGAATTTCCAGGGTAGTGTCAGTGAATTGGGTTTAATCTGCCTTCTGCCATTTCAGCCCTTTGTTCATTAACCAGGGCTCCCTCACTGCTCCCTTCGGAGCCTTTAAAAGTGCTGCTGGCTGCCTTTAAATCTGGTGCCAGCTTTGCCTTCACTACCATAAAAACTTCCACTCCCTCCCCCAGCAACGAGTCCCAGGCACCCACTACTGTGTCAAAAATCTGCCTCGTACATCTCCTTTAAACCTTGCCCCTCACACCTCTAAACCCGTGCCCCACACACACACACACACACACACACACACACACACACACCCAGTAATTGACTCTTCCACCCTGGGGGGAAAAAGCTTCTGACTCTCCACTCTGTCCCTCATCATCTTGTCGACTTCTATCAGGGTCTCCCCCTCAATCTCCAGTGAGAACAAACCAAGTTTCTCCGACCTCTCCTCAGAGCTAATGCCCCTCCGTACCAGGGGCAACATCCTGGTAAATCTTTTCTGTCCCCTCTCCCAAAGCCTCCACATCCTTCTGGTAGTGTGGGTGACCCAGAATTGAACTCTATATTCCAAGTGTGGCCTCACTAAGGTTCTATAAAGCTGCAACGTGACTTGCCAATTTTTAAACTCAGTGCCCCCGGCCGATGAAGGCAAGCATGCCGTATGCCTTCCTGACTACCATCTCCACCCTGCACTGCCACTTTCAGTGACCCTGTGTACCTGTACGCCCAGATCCCTCTGCCTATCAATACTCGGTGTACCTGTACGCCCAGATCCCTCTGCCTATCAATACTCGGTGTACCTGTACGCCCAGATCCCTCTGCCTATCAATACTCTGTGTACCTGTACGCCCAGATCCCTCTGCCTATCAATACTCTGTGTACCTGTACGCCCAGATCCCTCTGCCTATCAATACTCTGTGTACCTGTACGCCCAGATCCCTCTGCCTATCAATACTCTGTGTACCTGTACGCCCAGATCCCTCTGCCTATCAGTATTAACATTTTACTGGGGACTGTGGCTACTAACACTGTCCACACTGCAACATCACCAACTTCCAGTTGAAATATCGATACATTTCCAACCATTATCTTCACAGAATTGTTACGGTGCACAATGAGGCCATTTGGCCCATCGTGTCTGTACTAGCTCACCAAATTAGCATTAGGAATGTGTGTCATTCTCCAGCCTTTTTCTCGTATCCTCGCTCATTGTTTATATTTCAAATAATCATCTAATTCCTTTCTGACTGTTTCGATGCAGCCTCCCTCCACCACACTTCCCAGCTGTAATTCCAGACCTGAACCACTGGCAGTGTGAAAAAGGTTTCTCTCTCATCATCTTCAACCCCACCACACACTCCATTCCTGAGCCACTGACCATCCCATGTCCCTCCCTGTGACTCAGGGTAAGGACATGGGAATCCTGAGCTCTTCCCTTTCTCCATCATCCTTTTTTATCATTTAATCACTCCGACACTTCCATTTTATTCTTTCCTTGTCACCCGCCCATCCCCAGCTCCCTGTCACTTCAAACAATTTAATTCACTGATACTTCCAAGTTCTAATTGTAACTAATTGAACTGAAACTAAATCTGTTTCTCTCTTCACAGATATTGCCTGACCTGATGAGAGTTTCCAACATATTTATTCATATTTCAGATTTACAGCATTAATATAATTTTGCCTTCTGTATGAACTGAAGTTGTGTTTCTTGAACGACCCGCGCTGTACATTATTATTGTTAATGATCTTATTCTTAAAAACACTGTGGATTTACCCTGATTCCTGTTATTTTTCTCTCTCTGATCTCCAGTCTGTATGATAATGCTCTCACCGATTCTTGTGCCGAGGACCTGGCCTCTGCTCTCAGTACAAACCGCTCACTGATATATCTGGATCTGGGTTACAATGAACTGGGAGATTCAGGAGTGAAACGGCTGTCTGTGGCTCTGAGGAATCCGGACTGTAAAATACAGAAACTGGAGTAAGTAGCAGACTGTGTGAGATTGTGTTTATAATTACTGAATATTCAACAATATAATTTCACCACTGGTATTTGTATAAAAAACACTGCCCATTACTATTGGTGTCAGTTATGAATAAGGAAAATTGCTTTTCCTCTGACTCCTGTTGCTTCTCTCTCTGATCCCTGAGCAATGGGATGTCAGTCCCACAGATCCTTATGTTGAGGGAGTTGGGGAATAATGTTATGGTGCACCCTCTGAGGTTCTCTCCTCCTCCTCAGATGTGCACAGCTCTCCCCGGACACAGCACCCATTGATTTGTGAAAGGGGGGAGAGTGAATAGATGGCAGTGAATGGAGGACAGGACATGGTGGTGGAGTCTCGCTGTTAGTAACAGATGACAGTACAGCAGCGAGAGGTGAACTTAGTTCCAATGATCAAGGTGCAGAATCAGTTTGGGGAGAGATAAGAATTAACAAAGGTAAAAGATCGTTTATGGGAATCATTTAATCGCCCCTAACAATATTCAGAATCTCTGACACAGAACACAGGAAAAATAATGGGGTCTTGTAAAAACAAACTGCAATAATCACGGGTGATTTTTAATCTCCGTATACAAAGAAGATCAAAAAAACCATACAGCACAGTAATAAGCCCTTTGGTCCATCAAGCTTGTGGTGACTCCTAATCCTTATTCAGACCCAGACCTTTCTATTCCTTTGTTCGCCTCCTGTTCCTGTATCTATAAAGATGTATGTTGGACATTGGTAACGTGCCTGCTTCCACCAGCTCCATTGGCAGTGCATTCCAGGTATCTGTCACCCTCTGAAAACTTATCCCACATCTCCCTGAAACTTTGCCCCCCTCGCCTTCATCCTGTGCCCTCTTGTAGTTGATCATTCCACCCTGGAGAAAAGTCTCTGACTGACTATCTACCATAATTGTGGATACCTCCATCAGGTCACCCCTCAGCCTCCCTTTTTGTAGTAAAAACTATCCGTGTTTGTCCAACCTCTCCTCATACCTCAACCGTCCTTGACCAGGCCACATTCTGATGAACCTTCTTTACACCCTCTCCAAAGCACCTACATCATTCTGGTATTGCGGCAAACAGAACTGTAAGCAATATTCAAATGTGGCCAACTAAAGTTTCATACAGCTGAAACATAACTTGTCAACTTTGATACTTCCTGATCTAACACTTCATCTTCCATTGGTGTAAGGATAGACAGACCTGGATGTCTTCCACTCTTCTTCACTCATTCCCTGATGATGTTTGCTCTCTCTTTCCAAACACACACATTGTTCCTCACTCATCAAACACATGCTCTAGCCCGGGGTTGCCCAACGTGTGGACCAAGGGGTGAATGTGACCCTCGAAGCCCCTCAATGCGGCCCCCGGAGCGAGTTTCCAGAATCTCAGTCACACAGTTCAGTTTGAATGGAAGAATCTGTATGGAGCTGCTCCTCCAATCACATGCCGTTTCTTTCCCATGTTTGCTGCTGATGGGTTTTTGAGCCAAACTGCAGCAAATGTGGGAGAGAAACAATTTGTGATTGATGAGGATTAAACTCTAACCATCATCTTTATTTATTCCTCATTATTGTGCTCAGCAAGTTGTTTCTTTTCATATCTCAGTTTAGTTTTTAATTGAAATTTCTGCTGTGCCAAACTTGATCATTCTGAAATTTACTCATCAGCCCCTTGAGTGAGAAAAACATTGCCGTGTGTTTGCCCAGTGAATATGTTGGTGAACCCTGCTCTAGCCTATGCTGGTGCCAGCCTAACGGACATGTCTCTGACAGTCAATGCTGCTGCCTTTGCATTGCCGGTGTCTGGGTGGAGATGTTCTTTCTACAGTTTCACTCTCATCCTTATTCACATATCAGGCTGTGCTGCACTCACCGTGTCAGAACACATCAGGACATTGATCCTTTTCCACACTGTAACCACGTGTCTGAAACCTGCTCACCTCCCAGCAATCTCCATCCAGACTGGCTTGTAATGTTGGTATAATCTCCTCCCATCCTGAGGGAACAGGACCTCCCTCTGAGCCTGAGCAGCCGGGAGGAGCCCCTCCAGGGAGGAATTAGTGATTGGGGGGGTAACCCTTGCTCTGCTTTCTGACATTTCAGCCCCTCATTCAGTAAGCAGAGCTCCCTCGCTGCTCCCTCCAGAGCTGCTGTGTTTGAAAGTCCTGCTGGCTGCCTTTGGAGATGGTGCCAGCATTGCCTGAACCGGGACTGCCCCCTGCCCAGGCTGCCTCAGTGGGCAGCTCCTCCTGCCTGCCAGCCGTTAATTGTCCGCCTCTGACAATATCACCTTCATAACTCTGCCTATCCTGCCCACACAGACACACCACCCATTTCCAATCCCCATGTTGGGAATTCACAGCTTCTGGGAAAATCACAGCCATTATCTTCACCCTCACCACAAACTGCATTCCCAAACCACTAACCATCCCGTGTCCCTCCCGAGCCACTCCGAGTAAGGACATGGGGATCCTGTGATTATGGTCCTAACCCATCATCACTTTTACCATTTAATCACTCCTGTAATTCCAGTTTGTCCTTTCTTTGTTTCATCCCCAGCCACCCACCGCTGTCCCTTCAAACCTGTCAATTCACTGCCAGTTCCCAGTTCCAATGGAAGCTCAAACTTTACCCCTGTTTCTCTCTTCACAAATATTTCCCTAACCTGCTGAACATTTCCAGTTTATTTATATTTCATTTTCAGCATTGAGTATTTCCTCATTCTACAGAAATGCAAGTTATGTTTTTGGAATGTCTCCTACAATACATTATTATTGTTATTAACAGTATTATATAAAACCCTGGGGTTTGAGCCTGATTCCTGTTATTTCTCTCTCTGGTCTCCAGTCTGTATAATAGCGCTCTCACAGATTCTTGTGCTGAGGATCTCATCTTCGCTCTCTGTACAAACCAGTCACTGAGGGTTCTGAACCTGGGATCAAACTCCTTCACAGATCAATCTGTCCCTGCTCTCTGCCACCTCATACTGACCTGCAGGAGTCTGGAGGAGATAGAGTGAGTGTTTGTGTTAATTTTTAGTGTAACAATTAAAATATAAATGGATTTAAAATATAAATGGGCCTGAATCTTCCAAGCAGCAGCAATGGTAAGCAGATTGCCGGTATGTGTGAAAATACCCCCAACCTGAAACTGCTGCATATTTCTCCCAGAATCTTCAGCACTGCGACACCGGGGAGCTCCGTCAGAGCAGAGTCGGGGAAGAGAGAGCACACACCCTATTTACAGCACAGTGACCCCGGGGAGCTCCGTCAGAGCAGAGTCGGGGAAGAGAGAGCACACACCCTATTTACAGCACAGCGACCCCGGGGAGATCCGTCAGAGCAGAGTCTGGGAAGAGAGAGCACACACCCTATTTACAGCACAGTGACCCCGGGGAGCCCCGTCAGAGCAGAGTCGGGGAAGAGAGAGCACACACCCTATTTACAGCACAGTGACACCGGGAACTCCATCAGAGCAGAGTCGGGGAAGAGAGAGCACACACCCTATTTACAGCACAGTGACCCCGGGGAGCTCCGTCAGAGCAGAGTCGGGGAAGAGAGAGCACACACCCTATTTACAGCACAGTGACCCCGGGGAGCTCCGTCAGAGCAGAGTCGGGGAAGAGAGAGCACACACCCTATTTACAGCACAGTGACCCCGGGGAGCTCCGTCAGAGCAGAGTCGGGGAAGAGAGAGCACACACCCTATTTACAGCACAGTGACCCCGGGGAGCTCCGTCAGAGCAGAGTCAGGGAAGAGAGAGCACACACCCTATTTACAGCACAGTGACCCCGGGGACCTCCATCAGAGCAGAGTCGGGGAAGAGAGAGCACACACCCTATTTACAGCACAGTGACCCCGGGGAGCTCCGTCAGAGCAGAGTCGGGGAAGAGAGAGCACACACCCTATTTACAGCACAGTGACCCCGGGGAACTCCATCAGAGCAGAGTCGGGGAAGAGAGAGCACACACCCTATTTACAGCACAGTGACCCCGGGGAGCTCCGTCAGAGCAGAGTCTGGGAAGAGAGAGCACACACCCTATTTACAGCACAGTGACCCCGGGGAGCTCCGTCAGAGCAGAGTCTGGGAAGAGAGAGCACACACCCTATTTACAGCACAGTGACCCCGGGGAGCTCCGTCAGAGCAGAGTCGGGGAAGAGAGAGCACACACCCTATTTACAGCACAGTGACACCGGGGAGCTCCGTCAGAGCAGAGTCGGGGAAGAGAGAGCACACACCCTATTTACAGCACAGTGACCCCGGGGAGCTCCATCAGAGTCGGGGAAGAGAGAGCACACACCCTATTTACAGCACAGTGACCCCGGGGAGCTCCATCAGAGCAGAGTCGGGGAAGAGAGAGCACACACCCTATTTACAGCACAGTGACCCCGGGGAGCTCCGTCAGAGCAGAGTCGGGGAAGAGAGAGCACACACCCTATTTACAGCACAGTGACCCCGGGGAGCTCCATCAGAGCAGAGTCGGGGAAGAGAGAGCACACACCCTATTTACAGCACAGTGACCCCGGGGAGCTCCATCAGAGTCGGGGAAGAGAGAGCACACACCCTATTTACAGCACAGTGACCCCGGGGAGCTCCATCAGAGCAGAGTCGGGGAAGAGAGAGCACACACCCTATTTACAGCACAGTGACCCCGGGGAGCTCCGTCAGAGCAGAGTCGGGGAAGAGAGAGCACACACCCTATTTACAGCACAGTGACCCCGGGGAGCTCCGTCAGAGCAGAGTCGGGGAAGAGAGAGCACACACCCTATTTACAGCACAGTGACCCTGGGGAGCTCCATCAGAGCAGAGTCGGGGAAGAGAGAGCACACACCCTATTTACAGCACAGTGACCCCGGGGAGCTCCGTCAGAGTCGGGGAAGAGAGAGCACACACCCTATTTACAGCACAGTGACCCCGGGGAGCTCCGTCAGAGCAGAGTCGGGGAAGAGAGAGCACACACCCTATTTACAGCACAGTGACCCCGGGGAGCTCCGTCAGAGCAGAGTCGGGGAAGAGAGAGCACGCACCCTATTTACAGCACAGTGACCCTGGGGAGCTCCGTCAGAGCAGAGTCGGGGAAGAGAGAGCACACACCCTATTTACAGCACAGTGACCCTGGGGAGCTCCATCAGAGCAGAGTCGGGGAAGAGAGAGCACACACCCTATTTACAGCACAGTGACCCCGGGGAGCTCCGTCAGAGTCGGGGAAGAGAGAGCACACACCCTATTTACAGCACAGTGACCCCGGGGAGCCCCGTCAGAGCAGAGTCGGGGAAGAGAGAGCACACACCCTATTTACAGCACAGTGACCCTGGGGAGATCCGTGTTAGTTGATTGGGGGAGTGAATGGGTTGGTGTGTCGCTGGATGAATGGTTAGTCAGGGAGCTGGGGAGAGGTTGGAGGATTAGTTCTGGGTGTCGGGGGAGTGGATGAGTTGTATTGTGTTGGGTTGGAGGGTTAATCGGGAGTTTGGATGGTGGCTGGGAGTTGGTCATGTTGTTGGTGTCTAAACAGATGTGGTTGTGTGGTGGGGGGTTGGGGTTGGTTAATAGCTTTGAAGAGGGTAGTGGGGTGGGGTTGGTTCTGGGGGAATGAGTTTAAGTCAGAGGTTTAGTCAAGAATGTATTCAGGAGGCAGCTGGATAGAGCACTTGGGGTGAACGGGATCAAAGGTTATGGGGAGAAAGCAGGATGAGGCTATTGAGTTGGATGATCAGACATGATGGTGATGGATGGTGGAGCAGGTTCGAAGGGCCAAATGGCCTCCTCCTGCTCCGACCTTCTATGTTTCTATGTCAGGTGAGGAGAGGTTGGCTCAGGATGAGGCCACGTTGGGAGGGTTAGTCCGATTTAGTTTAAGGGCTCATGGGAGGTGGCCAGGCTGGAGGGGAGGTAGGGATGAGTGGGTCTAGTCAGATTGTGGGAGGTGTAGTATGGGGGATCAGTGGGAAGTGATTAGGGGACTCGGTTGTGCTATTCAGGTATTAGCCCAGGTGGTGAGCTGTCTAACATTACCTGAGTAACTATCCAGGTCAATTTTGTGGATCTGTCCCAAGTCTCTGACTCTAACTGCAGCAGGGGACTTCCCCAATAGTAGTTACTACCCCTGGGACAACTCCTAGGTAGATCAGTGTGTCAGGACATCCACAGGGTCCCGATGCTCATCTTCAGTTGTGTGTCTGGGTCTCTGGTGATCCAGAGACCAGAAGATTTGTCCCATTAACTCCAGTCTCCTGTTATTTACCCTGTTGTTCAATCTGTTTATTTCCTGTTTCACCTTTAATCTGTTTCAGGCTGGGGGGAAATCAGTTCAGTCCAAATGGAGAGATACAGCTGGAGTCACTGCAGGAATCCAGATCAGGACTGACAGTGAGAGTGTGAACATTTCAATCTCTGAACATTGCTGCTCCACCGGTTACAGTGAAATCCTGAATTGTGAAGATCTTCAACAGCTCCTTCCAAACCCTTCATTCCTGCCCCTCTCCCTCCCTATTCCATCAGCCCCTCCGGCCTGGCAGTGATTTCCCTGCTTACCTGGTTTCCCAGCTGGAAAACTGTTGTAGTTTTAGTCTCCACATTGAAGGAAAGATTGCTGCAAACCATTGTTTAAGCAGCAATGTGTTGTCAGTGTTCTCAGCAACAGAGTCTTCACCCTCCTTTCAAAATGGAGCAGCAGAGATCATTCTCCAGAGAGAGAGGGAACAGTGTGTGTGATTCTGACAGTACCCAGCAGAGGACAGATTGGTCAATCTTGTCAGAGTTTCCTCTCTGTCTCTGTGAATGAATTAAAGGCTCCACCAGCCTCTCCTCAAAACCTCTTTCACTATCTGGGGATTAAAGTCACACAATGCCACCATCTGCTGGCGGCTCACACCTACTGCAGGCGCTGCTCTGTGTGAGCCTCAGACAAGTTCAGTCAGTCCCATGTCTGCATCTGGGAACCAGTTACTGCAGTGTGAATATTGAACAATATTGACAGGGATTGGAGTTTACAGCAGGAACCTCGGCTGGTGAATTAACCCTTTTATCATCAGACACTGTGCATGAACTCTGTTCCCTCATTCCCTATGGGAGATATTGTCTGGAGATTGTGGTTGGGGATGATCTCAGACTGTAATGTGTACATTTGGTGCAGTTATTAGACACTAATCCCATTCAGAATGAGAGTGGGTAAACTGTGCTGCACTCTGTAATTCCTGGTTCCCGGATAACACATCTGCACCTACTTCCAGACACACAGGCCCAAACTGACACCCACACACTCACAGGCACAGAGAAACACACTCTCACAAACACACCCAGACACTTGCACATTCTTACTCTGATACACAGAGAGACTTAGAGAGAGAGAGAGAAATACAGAATCTCTCTTAAATACACACAACACACAGCCATACACCCACAGAAACACACATCACAAACCCACGTGGTTAATGAATTCTCAGCAACCTGTAACCTAATTAAATTAAATTTGGACAAAAGATTTCTCTGAAACTGATCTCCCTACAACGAAAACAACAAAGGAACGCTGGACAGGATCGGAGCCTCGGAAATGCAGTTCCCTCTTTCCTTGTTCCTTATATCTCACTGAGAAGATGCAGAGCTATAGCACAGAAAGCTGGAATTCACAATTTCACTCTGTCCCTGCACACTCACCCCAGCTTTATTTAATTTCTGAATGTACGATTTAGTTTAGATTATCCCAGAGATCTCAGGACAGATGCATGATGTCAGATATGACCATTATTTATCAAACTGTTTATTTTACCATGACAGATTGTGGTTTTTCATCCATCTGCAGTTGGAGATGTCAGTGCTGAAAAGTGGAAAGATATTCTATACCATTAAAAACATCACATTGAATCAGGGAAATTCTTCAAAGACTATGAATTAATCACTTTTAGTATCATTTCTTCAGAACAAACTATTCATATCATCTATTATTTCAATTTAAACTCACTTTGTGTTGTCTGGTCAGTGCTAGTTTTAACTGAACACTGCTCAGTATGTGACATGATCTATGTTACTGAGTTTTCAAGGAGAAAGGGTTAATGCTGCTGCTCTGTAATTGTAATGGATATTCCTAATTTTATCATCTGTATCACTGTAGGTATTTGAAATTAAATACTAGTTTGTTAATTCGTCAAATTCTAATTGTGAACCATTGGAATGCTGAAACTAATACGTACACAAGCTAATAAAGAGCAGGGGACTAGTATAAATACTGTAGCTAACAGTGAGCGTGAAACTAAAAAGATCATAAGATACAGGAGCAGAGTTCTACTCAAGTCTACTCCACCATTTAATCACGGCTGATAAGTTTCCAACCCCATTCTCCTGTCTTTTCCCCATAATATTTGATCCCCTTACCAATCAGGAACCTATCTATCTCTGTCTTAAATACACTCAATGAACTGGCCATGCACAGCCTTCTATGGCAATGAATTCCACAGGTTCACCACCCTCTGGCTGGTGCAAAACAGTTGTCCTTTTATTCTGAGGCTGTGCCCTTGGATCATAGTCTCTCCTACAAATGGAAGCATCTTCCTCACGTCCACTCTATCCAGGCCTTTCAGTATTCTGTAAGGTTTCAGTGAGGACCCCCTCGTCTTTCTAACCTTGATGGCCACCTTTCTGTGCGGCTGCATCAAGCTGTGCGTAGACCCTCGGTACACTAACAGCAAGTGCCACTACTTCTTGAGGTTCTACCTGTCCCGAGTGTTACAAAGGATGGGTCTGGCCACACTGCCATGGAACGCTCCGAGTAGTTGGACCGTCCCGCAGCACCTGTCCTTCGTGGAGAAATTCTTCCACAAACACACCTTTGACCACACGGCGATTAAGCAGTGGTCAGCCCGTAACGTCCTCGGGGCCCTGAGAGAAAAGGAGAGGGCGGATCCTGTTGGATGGTTCCCTGAGCGGACTGTCAGCGTCATCTGGCAGAACGCCTCATCACCAGAACTGACAAACAAGCACCAAGATCTGGCTTGGCTGGTGGTGAGAGGGGCACTCCCCGTCAGATCCTTTATGCACGCTCGAGGTCTCAACATCACCGCACGCTGCCCTCGAACCGGCTGCGGGGCTGATGAGACAGTCGCACACCTCCTTGTGGTATGTGCCTTTGCAAAGAAGGTCTGGAGTGACGTACAAAGAACAACACAACACAGGAAACAGAAAAACATCAACACTGTGTGATGGATTCAACTCTATCCACGATCTTTCTTGTGGTCTTAGGCAGAGCAGGAATCAAACCAAGCTTGGATACAACCAGAAAGAATGCTTTCCGTGGTGAAGTTGATTTCCAGGAACATCCAGAGGCTTTGCTCCTTATTTAAAACCGTCTCCTATAACCCTCCATCCCTATTTCGCTCATGTGCCTAGCTCAGTAAACCTTAAACAAGTCCAGCTTACTTGGTAGTGCATTCCATACCCCCACGACCCTCTGTGTGAAAAACCTCCCTCTAGCATCCAAATTATACCTCTCCTCTCCCCTCCCCTCAGCTTAAGCCCGTGGCCCCTCGTGATATTTGTCTCCAATCTAGGAAAAAGCCTGCCACTGTTTATCTATACCCTTCATTATTTTATACACCTCCATCAGATCCCCTCTCAATCTCTGTCTTTCTAAAGAAAACAGCCCAATTTACCCAATCTTTCCTCATTACCCAGTCCTTCCATCCCAGGCAGCATCTTGGTAAACCTCCTCTGCACTCTCTCCAGTTTGACATCAGTGGTACTAAGGCGACCAGAACTGGATGCAGTACTCCAGACGCGGTCTAAGCAACGTTCTGTACAACTGTAGCATTAGACACCAGCTCTTGTACTCTATATCCCTTCCTATAAAGGCTAGCATTCCGTAAGCTTTCTTTGCAACCTTCTCTACCTGTGTTGCCACCTTCAGAGACTTGTGCACTTGCACCCCCAGGTCCCTCTGCATTTCTATACTCTTAATGGAGTGCCCCAGGGGTCGGTGCTGGGGCCTCAGCTTTTTACCATTTATATAGATGATCTGGAGGAGGGAACCGAGTGTAGTGTGTCGAAATTTGCTGATGACACCAAGATTGGTGGAACGGCAAATTGTGCGGAGGGTGTGGAGAGTCTGCAGAAGGATCTAGATAGGCTGGGCGAATGGGCCAGGAACTGGCAAATGGAATTTAATGTTGGCAAGTGTGAGGTGGTCCACTTTGGTAGGAAGAATGGTAGGAAGGATTATTACTTACATGGCGAAAAACTGCAGCAGGCGACGGTGCAGAGGGACCTCGGGGTCCTTGTGCATGAGTCGCAAAAACCCAGCCTGCAGGTGCAGCAGGTGGTCAGGAAGGCGAATGGGATGCTGGCCTTCATAGCGAGGGGGATTGAATATAAAAGTAGGGAGGTCTTGCTGCAGCTGTATAGGGCATTGGTGAGGCCGCAACTGGAGTACTGTGTGCAGTTTTGGGCGCCGCACTTACACAAGGATATTTTGGCCCTGGAGGGAGTGCAGAGGAGGTTTACTAGGCTGATACCGGAGTTGAGGGGGTTGAGCTATGAGGACAGGCTGAATAAATTAGGCTTGTACTCGTTAGAGTTTAGAAGAATGAGGGGAGATCTCATTGAGACGTATAAGATGATGAATGGGATGGATAGGATAGAGGTGGAGAGACTCTTCCTGCTCAGAAAGGACAGTAGGACTAGGGGGCACAGCCTCAAGATAAAAGGGGGGCGTTTTAGAACGGAGTTGAGGAGGAACTTCTTCACTCAAAGGGTGGTGAATCTCTGGAATTCTCTGCCCGTTGAAGTGGTGGAGGCTGCCTCGCTAAATATATTTAAGAAGCGGGTTGATGGGTTTTTGATAAGAGAGGGGATTAAGGGTTATGGGGAGAGGGCGGGAAAGTGGAACTGAGCCACGACAGATCAGCCATGATCTTATTGAATGGCGGGGCAGGCTCGAAGGGCTAGATGGCCTACTCCTGCTCCTATTTCTTATGTTCGTAATGTATCGACAGAAGGGAATCAGGACAGGTTGTTGCTCTAGTCATATCTTCATAGAAATCCAGTAAGTTTGTTAAACACGAGTTCCCCTTAACAAATCCGTGCTGCGTCTGCTCGATCAAACCATTCCTTTCCAGGTGCCTCGCTATTTCTTCTTTGATGACGGATTCAAGCATTTTTCCAACTACAGACGTTAAACTAACCGGCCTATAATTCCCTGCCTTTTGCGTGCTACCTTTTTTAAACAGCGTATCTCTATCCGTCCACCTCACCCTCCCTGGACCCATCTCATAGAACAGAGAAAAACTACAGCACAGACAGGCCCTTCAGCCCACAAGTTGATGCTATCCCTACCTACCAGGCCTATCTATAACCCCCAATCCCATTAGATCCCAGATACTCATCCAGAAGTCTCTTAAAAGACCCCAGCGAGTTCACCTCTACCACCACCGCCGATTCCACTCACTCACCACCCTCTGAGTGAAAAACTTACCCCTGACATCTCCTCTGTACCTGCTCCCCAGCACCTTAAACCCTGTGTCCCTCTCGTAGCGACCATTTCAGCCCTGGGAAATAGCCTCCGAGAATCCACCCTATCTATACCTCTCAACATCTTATAAACCTCTATCAGGTCGCCTCTCAACCTTCGTCTCTCCAGGGAGAAGAGTCCCAGCTCCCTCAACCTATCCTCATAAGGCATGCCTCCCAATCCAGGCAACATCCTTGTAAATCTCCTCTGCACCCTCTCAATAGCTTCCACATCCTTCCTGTAGTGAGGTGACCAGAACTGTGCACAGTACTCCAAGTGGGGTCTGACAAGGGTCTTATAAAGTTGCAGCGTTACCTCCCGACTCCTAAACTCAATCCCTCGATTAATGAAACCTCCCGACTCCTAAACTCAATCCCTCGATTAATGAAACCTCCCGACTCCTAAACTCAATCCCTCGATTAATGAAACCTCCCGACTCCTAAACTCAATCCCACAATTAATGAAACCTCCCGACTCCTAAACTCAATCCCTCGATTAATGAAACCTCCCGACTCCTAAACTCAATCCCACAATTAATGAAACCTCCCGACTCCTAAACTCAATCCCTCGATTAATGAAGGCCAGTACACCATATCTAGTGTGGGTGGACAGTGCGGGTGTGGTGTGGGTGGACAGTGTGGGTGTGGTGTGGGTGGACAGTGTGGGTGCGGTGCGGGTGGACAGTGTGGGTGTGGTGCGGGTGGACAGTGTGGGTGTGGTGCGGGTGGACAGTGTGGGTGTGGTGTGGGTGGACAGTGTGGGCGTCGTGTGGGTGGACAGTGTGGGCGTCGTGTGGGTGGACAGTGTGGGTGGACAGTGTGGGTGTGGTGTGGGTGGACAGTATGGGTGGACAGTGTGGGTGGACAGTGTGGGTGTGGTGTGGGTGGACAGTGTGGGTGGACAGTGTGGGTGTGGTGTGGGTGTGGTGTGGGTGGACAGTGTGGGTGTGGTGTGGGTGGACAGTGTGGGTGTGGTGTGGGTGGACAGTGTGGGTGTGGTGTGGGTGGACAGTGTGGGTGGACAGTGTGGGTGGACAGTGTGGGTGCGGTGTGGGTGGACAGTGTGGGTGGACAGTGTGGGTGTGGTGTGGGTGGACAGTGTGGGTGTGGTGTGGGTGGACAGTGTGGGTGCGGTGTGGGTGGACAGTGCGGGTGGACAGTGCGGGTGGACAGTGTGGGTGGACAGTGTGGGTGGACAGTGTGGGTGTGGTGTGGGTGCGGTGTGGGTGGACAGTGTGGGTGCGGTGTGGGTGGACAGTGTGGGTGGACAGTGTGGGTGTGGTGTGGGTGGACAGTGTGGGTGGACAGTGTGGGTGTGGTGTGGGTGGACAGTGTGGGTGGACAGTGTGGGTGGACGGTGTGGTGTGGGTGGACAGTGTGGGTGGACAGTGTGGGTGGACAGTGTGGGTGGACAGTGTGGGTGGGGTGTGGGTGGACAGTGTGGGTGCGGTGTGGGTGGACAGTGTGGGTGTGGTGTGGGTGGACAGTGTGGGTGTGGTGTGGGTGGACAGTGTGGGTGGACAGTGTGGGTGGACAGTGTGGGTGGACAGTGTGGGTGTGGTGTGGGTGGACAGTGTGGGTGGACAGTGTGGGTGTGGTGTGGGTGGACAGTGTGGGTGGACAGTGTGGGTGGACAGTGTGGGTGTGGTGTGGACAGTGTGGGTGGACAGTGTGGGTGGACAGTGTGGGTGTGGTGTGGACAGTGTGGGTGGACAGTGTGGGTGGACAGTGTGGGTGTGGTGTGGGTGGACAGTGTGGGTGGACAGTGTGGGTGTGGTGTGGACAGTGTGGGTGGACAGTGTGGGTGGACAGTGTGGGTGTGGTGTGGGTGGACAGTGTGGGTGGACAGTGTGGGTGGACAGTGTGGGTGGACAGTGTGGGTGTGGTGTGGTGTGGGTGGACAGTGTGGGTGTGGTGTGGGTGGACAGTGTGGGTGGACAGTGTGGGTGCGGTGTGGGTGGACAGTGTGGGTGCGGTGTGGGTGTGGTGTGGGTGGACAGTGTGGGTGCAGTGTGGGTGGACAGTGTGGGTGGACAGTGTGGGTGGACAGTGTGGGTGGACAGTGTGGGTGTGGTGTGGGTGGACAGTGTGGGTGGACAGTGTGGGTGGACAGTGTGGGTGTGGTGTGGGTGGACAGTGTGGGTGGACAGTGTGGGTGCGGTGTGGGTGGACAGTGTGGGTGGACAGTGTGGGTGGACAGTGTGGGTGTGGTGTGGGTGGACAGTGTGGGTGGACAGTGTGGGTGGACAGTGTGGGTGTGGTGTGGGTGGACAGTGTGGGTGGACAGTGTGGGTGGACAGTGTGGGTGGACAGTGTGGGTGTGGTGTGGTGTGGTGTGGGTGGACAGTGTGGGTGTGGTGTGGGTGGACAGTGTGGGTGGACAGTGTGGGTGCGGTGTGGGTGGACAGTGTGGGTGCGGTGTGGGTGGACAGTGTGGGTGGACAGTGTGGGTGGACAGTGTGGGTGGACAGTGTGGGTGTGGTGTGGGTGGACAGTGTGGGTGTGGTGTGGGTGGACAGTGTGGGTGTGGTGTGGGTGGACAGTGTGGGTGGACAGTGTGGGTGGACAGTGTGGGTGGACAGTGTGGGTGGGGTGTGGGTGGACAGTGTGGGTGTGGTGTGGGTGGACAGTGTGGGTGTGGTGTGGGTGGACAGTGGGGGTGTGGTGTGGGTGTGGTGTGGGTGCGGTGTGGGTGGACAGTGTGGGTGTGGTGTGGGTGGACAGTGTGGGTGTGGTGTGGGTGGACAGTGTGGGTGGACAGTGTGGGTGTGGTGTGGGTGGACAGTGTGGGTGGACAGTGTGGGTGCAGTGTGGGTGGACAGTGTGGGTGCGGTGTGGGTGTGGTGCGGGTGGACAGTGTGGGTGCGGTGTGGGTGGACAGTGTGGGTGGACAGTGTGGGTGTGGTGTGGGTGGACAGTGTGGGTGGACAGTGTGGGTGGACAGTGTGGGTGCGGTGTGGGTGGACAGTGTGGGTGGACAGTGTGGGTGGACAGTGTGGGTGTGGTGTGGGTGGACAGTGCGGGTGGACAGTGTGGGTGGACAGTGTGGGTGGACAGTGTGGGTGGACAGTGTGGGTGCGGTGTGGGTGGACAGTGTGGGTGGACAGTGTGGGTGGACAGTGTGGGTGGACAGTGTGGGTGCAGTGTGGGTGGACAGTGTGGGTGGACAGTGTGGGTGCGGTGTGGGTGGACAGTGTGGGTGTGGTGTGGGTGGACAGTGTGGGTGTTGTGTGGTGTGGACGGACTGCTGCCTTGGTGCTGTGGCATTGCACGTTTTTGCTGCATTAATGCTGTGGATTGCTGCATTGGTGCTGGTGCCACCAGTGATTGGCACATGGCATTTGTGCTGCTCCCAATGACCACATGGGCTGATGCATTGGTGCTGCTGCATTACAAGTTATTGCAGATGCCTTGGCGCTGCATTAGTGCTGCTGCATTGCAACTGCATTGCTGGTGGTGCTCCCAGTGGCTGGCACAGGGTTGCTGCATCGGTGCTGCTATTCCCTGCTGCATTGTTGCAGCTGCATGTGGAGAGATGTGGTGCACGGCGCTGCTGCGCTGCGTTTGGTGCTATTGGTGCTGGTGCATTCCTCCTGCCGCATGAGTGCTAGATCACAAACGAGGGCTGCACTAGTGCTGCTACTTTCCTACATTGCAAGTTTTGCAGCATTGCAAAGTTTTGATGCATTGATGCCGCTGCACTGCAGCTGCGTTGGTGCTGCATTGCCGTGTCATGCCTCCTGCTGCATTGGCGCTCAATCACAAAGGGGTGATGCATTGGTGCTGCTGCACCTAGTGCCTGGTATAGGAATGCTGCATTGCTGCTGCAACAAGTGACTGACACTGGGCCACTGCATTGGTTCAGATTCTTGTCATCACTGGCGCACAGCCTCTTTATTTGGTGCTGATGCATCGGTGCTGCTGCATTGCTCCTGCATTCATCGTGCTGCATTGGTGCCGTTGCACTGGTGTATTACAAACAACTGCTGTAGTGGTGCATTTGCATTGGTGCTTCTACCAGTGACTGACATCGGTTTGCTGCATTGGAGCTGCGGCACGCCCTAGGGCTGCTGCATTGGTGCAAGTGCGTGTAGTTACTGGCTCGGGGCTGCTGCATTGGTGCAAGTGCATGTCGTTACTGGCACTGGGCCTCTGCATTCCGCAGGTTGCATTGGAGCCACTGCACTGCTGCATGACAAAAGGTCACTTCACTGGTGCATTTGCATTAGCATCGCAACCAGTGGCTGGCACAGGGCCGCTGCATTGGTGCAGGTGCACTGGTGTTGCATTGCTGTCGCGCCCCTGGCGCTGCATTACTGCTGCTGGTTCCGTTGTCCGTCCACTCCACCTATCGGCCGCCAGCCGCAGCGCGATACAGCCGACGGGCGCTAGATGGCGGACGAGGGCTGCGGCTGGCGGCCGATATGTGGAGTGGACGGACAATATGGCTGATATGTGGAGTGGCAGGAACTCAGCAGCACCAATGCAGCCTCCCTGTGCCAGTCACTGTTAGCGACGCCAAACCATCAGCAGTAATGCAGCGGCAGTAATGCAGCACTGGTGCATCAGCACCAATGCAGTAGCCCTGTGCCAGTCACTGTTTGTGACGCCAATGCAGGAATGTGACACCAATGCAGCACCGGCGCTGCAGCACCAATGCAGCAGCCCTGTGCTAATAACCACGGGCGCCCGCACCAATGCAGCGGCCCTGTGCCACTGGTTGCGACGCTGGTGCAAATGCACCAACAAAGTGGCCTTTTGCCACACAGCAGTCCCGTGGCTCCAATGCAACACGGGGAAACGCAGCAGCACCAATGCAGCAGCCCTGTGCTAGTAACCATGCACAACAACACCAATGCAGCAGCCCTGTGCTAGTAACCACGCACAACAACACCAATGCAGCAGCCCTGTGCTCATAACCACATGCATCAGTACCAATGCAGCAGCCCTGTGCTAGTAACCACGTGCAACAGCACCAATGCAGCAGCTCTGTGCTAGTAACCACGCACAACAACACCAATGCAGCAGCCCTGTGCTCGTAACCACATGCATCAGTACCAATGCAGCAGCCCTGTGCTAGTAACCACGTGCAACAGCACCAATGCAGCAGCTCTGTGCTAGTAACCACGCCCAACAGCACCAATGCAGCAGCCCTGTGCTCGTAACCACATGCATCAGTACCAATGCAGCAGCCCTGTGCTAGTAACCACGCACATCAACACCAATGCAGCAGCCCTGTGCTAGTAACCACGTGCAACAGCACCAATGCAGCAGCTCTGTGCTAGTAACCACGCCCAACAGCACCAATGCAGCAGCCCTGTGCTAGTAACCACACACATCAGCACCAATGCAGCAGCCCTGTGTTAGTAACCACGCACATCAACACCAATGCAGCAGCCCTGTGTTAGTAACCACGCACATCAGCACCAATGCAGCAGCCCTGTGCTAGTAACCACGCACATCAGCACCAATGCAGCAGCCCAGTGCTAGTAACCACGCACAACAGCACCAACGCAGCAGCCCTGAGCTAGCAACCACGCGCAACAGCACCAATGCAGCAGCCCTGTGCTAGTAACCACGCGCATCAGCACCAATGCAGCAGCCCTGTGCTAGTAACCACGCGCATCAGCACCAATGCAGCAGCCCTGTGCTAGTAACCACGCGCATCAGCACCAATGCAGCAGCCCTGTGCTAGTAACCACGCACAACAGCACCAATGCAGCAGCCCTGAGCCAGTCACTGTCAGTGACACCAATGCAGGAAATGCGACAGCAATGCAGCACCAGTGCAGCAGCCCTGAGCTCCCGGACACCGCTGGGCAACTCGGCACCCACCCTCCCTCCCTCCCTCCAACACCCTCACCCAGCCCAATCTGACCCCCCCCCCCTCCCCCACTCAATGCCCGGGGACGTTGCCCGCTAACCGGCCGACATGGGTAAATTCGCACCCCCCCCCCCCACCCCCCAGCACCCCCCCCGGACCCTTGTTCCACCCACCGTGAACCCAAGCACTCCAGACTGGATGTTCACACCGACCCAGGGCTCTCCTCCGAGTCGCCACTTTTCAAATCTCGGCGCAAGGTCAGAATTCAGCCGGCTTCCACTCACTAAACCCTTGGAGTGGCCGCCGGCCCTCAGGACAACTCACTAACCAATTTATAATCCGGCACGGAAATCATTATCCAATTGAGGGGCGAACCCAAAGGTGTAGGGTAGGGGGGGATTGGCCGTGCTAAATTGTCCCTTAGTGTCCAAAGATGTGTAGGTTAGGGGGGATTGGCCATGCTAAATTGTCCCTTAGTGTCCCAAAGATGTGTAGGTTAGGGTGGATTGGCCATGCTAAATTGACCCTTAGTGTCCAAAGATGTGTAGGTTAGGGGGGATTGGCCATGCTAAATTGTCCCTTAGTGTCCCAAAGATGTGTAGGTTAGGGTGGATTGGCCATGCTAAATTGACCCTTAGTGTCCAAAGATGTGTAGGTTAGGGTGGATTGGCCATGCTAAATTGTCCCTTAGTGTCCCAAAGATGTGTAGGTTAGGGTGGATTGGCCATGCTAAATTGTCCCTTAGTGTCCAAAGATGTGTAGGTTAGGGGGATTGGCCATGCTAAATTGTCCCTTAGTGTCCAAAGATGTGTAGGTTAGGGGGGATTGGCCATGCTAAATTGTCCCTTAGTGTCCAAAGATGTGTAGGTTAGGGTGGATTGGCCATGCTAAATTGTCCCTTAGTGTCCAAAGATGTGTAGGTTAGGGTGGATTGGCCATGCTAAATTGTCCCTTAGTGTCCAAAGATGTGTAGGTTAGGGGGATTGGCCATGCTAAATTGTCCCTTAGTGTCCAAAGATGTGTAGGCTAGGGGGGATTGGCCGTGCTAAATTGTCCCTTAGTGTCCAAAGATGTGTAGGTTAGGGTGGATTGGCCATGCTAAATTGTCCCTTAGTGTCCAAAGATGTGTAGGTTAGGGTGGATTGGCCATGCTAAATTGTCCCTTAGTGTCCAAAGATGTGTAGGTTAGGGGGGATTGGCCATGCTAAATTGTCCCTTAGTGTCCAAAGATGTGTAGGTTAGGGGGGATTGGCCATGCTAAATTGTCCCTTAGTGTCCCAAAGATGTGTAGGTTAGGGTGGATTGGCCATGCTAAATTGACCCTTAGTGTCCAAAGATGTGTAGGTTAGGGTGGATTGGCCATGCTAAATTGTCCCTTAGTGTCCAAAGATGTGTAGGTTAGGGTGGATTGGCCATGCTAAATTGTCCCTTAGTGTCCAAAGATGTGTAGGTTAGGGGGGATTGGCCATGCTAAATTGCCCCCTTAGTGTCAGGGGGATTAGTAGGGTGGATATGAAGGGTTACAAGGATAGGGCCTGGGTGGGATTGGTGTCGGAGAACTGCAGGGACTCCAAACGCGGCCTTTTAATGTTGTCTCTTACGAAAAGCGGCGAGACGGTTACGTGGCTAAGATGGGCTGTGGGAGCAATTGGGGTTAGCTTGGGTGCCGGGGGTGGGGGGGGGAGGCGGTTTAAAAAATGGGGTAGCATTGGGCCGAAGGGCCTGTTTCCATTGCTGCGAACCCCTGTGAGGTGAATCAGACTCAGTGCCAGACCCGTAGAGAAGGGTGACGGCCTGTCCTGCCGAGTGCCAGTTCTTCTCCCAAAGCTTTGTCCCAATAAGACTGACTGGTGCAGCCCCCAAGTCTGACTCTCCCACAACAAACTCCCGGCCAACGGACAGAGGTTCACAAGTCAGGCGGAGGCAGTGAGTTTTGTAAATCATCTTCTCTTGGGATTTTATTTTACTTTGTCACAGCGGGAACTCGTGGGCGAGGGCAGGGAGCGAGGAAGGTCGGCCTTGAGCCTGGGTGGAGGTCCCTGGAGAGAAGGAGGGAGCCCTCCCAGGGAAGACAGGAGACCGCAGCGGGGGTTCACTCAACTCCGCAATCCTTTGTTCACTCGGGACTTGTGACACCCCAGGCACAGGATGTGGCCGTCCAGGGGGTAACAGCCGTCCTCATTGGCCTCCGACGAGAGCTGCTTTGAACAGTCCTGGGATTGAATGAGAAGAGTGAGGTTAGAGAGGGTCCTGAGGTCAAAATGGGGAGAGAGAGAGACAGGGAGAGACAGGGAGAGACAGGGAGAGAGAGAGAGACAGAGAGAGAGAGAGAGAGACAGAGACAGAGAGAGAGAGACAGAGAGAGAGAGAGAGAGAGACAGAGACAGAGAGACAGAGACAGAGAGACAGAGAGAGAGAGAGAGACAGAGAGAGAGAGAGAGAGACAGACAGACAGACAGAGAGAGACAGACAGACAGACAGACAGACGGACGGAGGGTGTAGTGAGTGTCCTTGCCTCACAGCGATAACACTTGACGTGGAAATTCTTTTCCAGTGCTATAATTCGGACTGTTTCATCTTTCCCGTCTTCCGGAACGATGGGCTCGTTACACACACTGCACTTGGGAGCAAATTTCCTGGAATCACACAGGACACAACCGTCAGTCCCTCACTCACTCACTCACTCACTCACTCACTCCATCCCTCACTCACTCCCTCACTCACTCACTCACTCACTCCTTCACTCACACTCCATCCCTCACTCACTCACTCACTCACTCACTCACTCCCTCAGTCCCTCACTCACTCCCTCACTCACTCCTTCACTCCCTCACTTCTGGGACAGTCCCACACTCAATCCCTCACTCACTCACCCTGTCCATCCCTCCCTCACTCACTCCCTCCCTCACTCACTCCCTCCCTCACTCCCTCCCTCCTGGGACAGTCCCTCCCTCACTCCCTCCCTCCTGGGACAGTCCCTCCCTCACTCCCTCACACCCGGGACAGTCCCTCACTCACTCCCTCACTCACTCCCGGGACAGTCCCACACTCACTCCCTCACTCACACCCAGGACAGTCCCACACTCACTCCCTCACTCACTCCCGGGACAGTCCCACACTCACTCCCTCCCTCACTCCCTCACTCATTCCCTCCCTCACTCCCTCACTCACTCCCGGGACAGTCCCACACTCACTCCCTCACTCACTCCCGGGACAGTCCCACACTCACTCCCTCACTCACTCCCTCACTCACTCCCTCCCTCACTCCCGGGACAGTCCCACACTCACTCCCTCACTCACTCCCGGGACAGTCCCACACTCACTCCCTCACTCACTCCCTCACTCACTCCCTCCCTCACTCCCGGGACAGTCCCACACTCACTTCCTCCCTCACTCCCTCACTCACTCCCTCCCTCACTCACTCCCGGGACAGTCCCACACTCACTCCCTCACTCACTCCCGGGACAGTCCCACACTCACTCCCTCACACTCCCTCACTCACTCCCTCCCTCACTCCCGGGACAGTCCCACACTCACTCCCTCACTCACTCCCTCCCTCACTCCCTCACTCACTCCCGGGACAGTCCCACACTCACTCCCTCACTCACTCCCTCACTCACTCCCTCCCTCACTCACTCCCGGGACAGTCCCACACTCACTCCCTCACTCACTCCCTCACTCACTCCCTCCCTCACTCCCTCCCTCACTCCTGGGACAGTCCCACACTCACTCCCTCCCTCACTCCCTCACACCCGGGACAGTCCCACACTCACTCCCTCCCTCACTCCCGAGACAGTCCCACACTCAATCCCTCCCTCACTCACTCCCGAGATAGTTCCCCTCCCTCACACCCGGGATAGTCACACACTCACTCCCTCGCACCCGGGACAGTTCCCCCTCTCTCCCCGTCTCCCACTCCTCTCCCCTCCCTCTCCCCCTCTCCCTCCCCCCTCACCGATGATAGTCCTCCACACAGTACACGTTCTGCTCTGGGTCCACGATGAAGGGTTGTCCGTCGAGGGGTTTTTTACAGGAGGTACAGGTGAAACATTTCGGGTGGAAGGTTTTTCCCGTGGCCCTCAGCAGCTTCTCGGTGATGGGCTGGTTGCAAACTGCACACTTCTCCAGCGTGTTCTGTGGGGAATGGAAAGATCCCGTCGGTTATCCCGGGAACGGCGCCCCCGTCCGGAGCATCGCACCCACCCAGCCCCCGTCCTTCACCTCCCACCCTTCTGTCTCTCCCTCTCTCTCTCTTTCTCTCTCTCCGACTCTCACTCTCTCTCCAGCAAGTATAACATTGTTGTTGAAGACACTGTGGTTAGAATTGAGGGGTGCAGTGGAAGGAAGATTCTCCGCCCTCCCCCCAAAAGGTGGTGGGGGGGGGGGGGGGTGGGGTTATACCTTCCTGATAATGATGGAAAGACAGAGTGGCCATACCATACTCAGTAACTACAGCCGGTGAAAGGGTTACGAACAGAGATATATATAGATATCCTGTATGCCGTGAGCAAGCAAGCAGAGATAAGAAGCCTGGGGTAAGATTATGACACAAGGTGTTGTGTTGATCTGTATCCTAACATTCAGACACAGCCTGACATTCAGAGCTATAGAGTCCTAGAGGTTTACAGCAGGGAAACAGGCCATTTGGCCCAACTTGTCCATGCTACCCCCTTTTTGTAAACTAATCCCATTTGCCCCCATATCCCTCTATACCCATCGTACCCGTGTAACTGTCTAAACGCTTTTTAAAAGATAAAATTGTCCCCGCCTCTACTACCACCTCTGGCAGCTCGTTCCAGACACTCACCACCCTCTGGGTGAAAAAATTACCCCCTCTGGACCCTTCTGTATCTCTCCCCTCTCACCTTAAACCCTCTGCCCTCTAGTTTTAGGCTCCCCTACCTTTGGGGAAAAGATATTGACTATCGAGCTGATCTGTGCCCCCTCATTATTTTATAGACCTCTATAAGATCACCCCTCTACGCTCCAGAGAAAAAAGTCCCAGTCTATCCCAGCCTCTCCTTATAACTCAATCCATCAAGTCCCCGGTAACGTCCTAGTAAATCTTTTCTGCCCTCTTTCTAGTTTAATAATATCCTTTCTATTAAAAGCCTTACGCCGAATGGATATTATAATGAAACAAGTGTACATTTAATGTATGTTTTAATAGCTGTACGGTGTAACCTTAATCAATAACCCTGAAAGGATCGAGATATCTCGCACACTGCGATCGGTGTACGTTAATTATTTGTGATTGAGTTGGAAACTCTTAACCGTTTGCGGGTTCCTGGATTTGGGGGTTCTGACTAGTTACCGGTTCTGAGCTGTGACTGCACAGCACCCTCACGATATCGCTGACATCAGAGCAGCTGTTTAAGGGAACTCCGTGACCCGGTCTGGTGCCCTGAAGGATAAAGTTGTGCTTAATATCAAAGGCCGGAATCAGGGGGTAGGGATTCTCACAGTTTGGGTGTGGCGGGGGAAGTGGGGAGTCCCCCCCTCTCTCTCTCTCTCTCTTTCCGCAGCAAGTAGAACATTGTTGTTGGAGACATCATGGTGAGAAATTAGGGGTTTCAGAGGGAGAAAGATTCTCATCCCCCCCTCCATCACATCGTGACTTTCTCTCTCCCCATCCCTCCCTCTCCCTCCCTCCCTCCGTCCCTCACTCACGTTGTGACAGCTCTCGCACAGAGGTTCCCCGTTGACCTCGTAGAACTGTTCCCCCTGGAGCTCCCGGTGACATCTATCGCAGAAAGAAGCACTCGACGTGGAAGAGTTTCCCCATCGCCTTCACAGCAGCCTCACTGCGGGACATATCCTTCCGACACCTCGCACACGTCTCTGACCGGGGGGGGCACAGAGGGTCAAATCAAACTCTCCCTCCCACGTCCCGCACACACGTCCCTCCCGCTCCCACGTCCCCGCACCCACGTCCCTCCCGCTCCCACGTCCCGCACCCACGTCCCTCCCGCTCCCACGTCCCGCACCCACGTCCCCCCGCTCCCACGTCCCGCACCCACGTCCCTCCCGCTCCCACGTCCCGCACCCACGTCCCTCCCGCTCCCACGTCCCGCACCCACGTCCCTCCCGCTCCCACGTCCCGCACCCATGTCCCTCCCCGCTCCCACGTCCCGCACCCATGTCCCTCCCGCTCCCACGTCCCGCTCCCACGTCCCGCACCCACATCTCTCCCGCTCCCACGTCCCGCACCCACGTCCCTCCCAGTCCCACATCTCCATCCCCCCTCCCCCATCTCCCTCTTCCCTGCCCCCTCCACTCCTCCCTGCCCCTTCCACTCTTCCCCTCCACTCCTCCCTATCCCCTCCACTCCTCCCTGCCCCCTCCACTCCTCCCTGCCCCTCCACTCCTCCCTGCCCCCTCCACTCTTCCCCTCCACTCCTCCCTATCCCCTCCACTCCTCCCTGCCCCCTCCACTCCTCCCTGCCCCCTCCACTCCTCCTGCCCCCCTCCACTCCTCCCTGCCCCCCTCCACTCTTCCCCTCCACTCCTCCCTGCCCCTCCACCCCTCCCTGCCCCCTCCACCCCTCCCCCTCCACCCCTTCACCCCTCTCCCGCTCCCCGCCCCCACCCCCTCTCCCCCCTCCCGCCCCCACCCCCCTCACCCCTCCACTCCTCCCTCCCCTCTCCCCACCTCCTCCTCTCCCTTCTC
>NW_027650402.1:0-89696 GCF_965287045.1 Carcharhinus amblyrhynchos
AGTGGGATAATCACGCTGAAATCACAGGGGTAATCACGGGGGGGGGAGGTGAGGGGGGTGAAATCACTAGGGGAAGAGTCACAGGGGGAATCATGGGGGGAATCACGGAAGCGGGAAACACGGGGGCGATCACGGGGTGGGGGGGCGATCACGGGATGGGGGAATCATGGGGGGGAAATCACAGGGAGGGGAAATCACGGGGGGGGAAATTATCACGGGGAACATCATCACGGTGGGGGGGATCATCACGGGGGAATTCAGAGGGGGGATATCACTGGGGGGGGAATCATGGGGGAGAAATCACAGGGGAAACATGGAGGGGAAAGGGGAGTCACTGGGGGAAATTACAGGCGGTGGGGGAATTACTCGGGGGTGGGGGGAGTCACAGAGGGGATGTCATGGACACGGTTCACAGATGAGTATAAAAGCGACTCTCTACACAGCTGGCCATTTACAATGAGCTGGCCATTTACAATGTGCCTGTAACAAGCGGGCGGTCTGGAATCTGGAACATCCCGGTGATTTACTGCAGTCAGACGCTGGTGTCTCACTCAGCACTGTGAGCTGGCAGACTGCAGTTTGCTCTGACTGTGTGTGCATGTGTGTGCGCGTGCGTGTATGCATGCGTGTGTGTGTGTGCGTGTGCGTGTATGCGTGTGTGGCCTCTTCTTCCTGCGCTGAGTTAACAAGAGGCTTTACTGTATGAGAACAGTCCAATGGGGAAGTGTTTGACGTGGGTCGGCCACTGAGCTGCCAGCTGGAAAAACTTCACCTCATTCCAGTCAAATCCATCGATTGACACTGCAACACACAAAACATCAGCAATCAGTCTGTATCTACCCCCCCGCATCAGCAATCAGTCTGTATCTACCCCCCCGCATCAGCAATCAGTCTGTATCTCCCCCCAATCAACAATCAGTCTGTATCTGCCCCCCCCATCAGCAATCAGTCTGTATTCCGCCCCCATCAGCAATCAGTCCGTATCTCCCCCCCAATCAGCAATCAGTCTGCATCTCCCCCCCAATCAGCAGTCTGTATCTCCGCCCCCCTCATCAGTCAGTCTGTATCTCCACAGCCCCTTCCTCTATCTGACTGTAATATCCGTCAGACACACAGACCTGGTGACCAGAACAGTCAGTAAAATCAGTGTCGGCAATGTCATCAACCAGGGGAGGGAAGGAGGGAGGGAAGGAGGGAGGGAAGGAGGGAGGGGGAGAGGGAGGGAAGGAGGGAGGGAGGGAGGGAGGGAGGGGGAGAGGGAAGGAGGGAGGGGGAGAGGGAGGGGGAGAGGGAAGGAGGGAGGGGGAGAGGGAAGGAGGGAGGGAAGGAGGGAGGGAAGGAGGGAGGGAGGGAGGGAGGGGGAGAGGGAAGGAGGGAGGGAGGGAGGGAGGGAGGGAGAGGGAGGGGGGGGAGGGAGGGAGGGAGGGGGAGAGGGAGGGAGGGAGGGGGAGAGGGAGGGAGGGAGGGGGAGAGGGAAGGAGGGAGGGAGGGAGGGAGGGGGAGAGGGAAGGAGGGAGGGAGGGGGAGAGGGAAGGAGGGAGGGAGGGGAGAGGGAAGGAGGGAGGGAAGGAGGGAGGAGGGAAGGAGGGAGGGAAGGAGGGAGGGAGGGAGGGGGAGAGGGAAGGAGGGAGGGAGGGAGGGGGAGAGGGAAGGAGGGAGGGGGAGAGGGAAGGAGGGAGGGAGGGAGAGGGAAGGAGGGAGGGAGGGGGAGAGGGAGGGAGGGGGAGAGGGAGGGAGGGGGAGAGGGAGGGAGGGGGAGAGGGAAGGAGGGAGGGGGAGAGGGAAGGAGGGGGAGAGGGAAGGGGGAGAGGGAAGGAGGGAGAGGGAAGGAGGGAGGGAGGGAGGGGGAGAGGGAAGGGGGAGAGGGAAGGAGGGAGAGGGAAGGAGGGAGAGGGAAGGAGGGAGAGGGAAGGAGGGAGGGGGAGAGGGAGGGAGGGAGGGGGAGAGGGAAGGAGGGAGAGGGAAGGGAGGGAGGGAGAGGGAAGGGGGGAGGGAAGGAGGGAGGGAGGGGGAGGGAAGGAGGGAGGGAGGGGGAGGGAAGGAGGGAGGGAGGGGGAGGGAGGGAGGGGGAGAGGGAGGGAGGGGGAGAGGGAGGGAGGGGGAGAGGGAAGGAGGGAGAGGGAAGGAGGGAGGGAGGGGGGGAGGGGGAGGGAAGGAGGGGGGGAGAGGGAGGGGGGGGAGAGGGAGGGGGGGGAGAGGGAGGGAGGGGGAGAGGGAAGGAGGGAGGGGGGAGAGGGAGGGGGAGAGGGAAGGAGGGAGGGGAAGAGGGAAGGAGGGAGGGAGGGAGGGGGGAGAGGGAGGGAGGGAGGGGGGAGGGGGAGGGAGGGAGCAAGGGGGAGGGAGGGAGCGAGAGAGGGAGGGGGTGAGCGAGAGAGGGAGGGGGGAGCGAGAGAGGGAGGGGGGAGCGAGAGAGGGAGGGGGAGCGAGAGAGGGAGGGGGGAGCGAGAGAGGGAGGGGGAGCAAGTGGGTGTAAGGGCTAGAGGAGGTTACTGAAATAGGGAGGGGTTGTTAGGGCGGGGAGGGGGTTACAGGGGGGAGGGGGTTTACCAGGGGGTGGGGAGGGGGTATCGGGGGGTATAGGGGCGAGAGGGGGTTACAGAGAAAGGGCGTTGCCTCCCCAACCCAAAGGCTGACCTTTTAACATGATCTGGTGGTGCTGTTTGGCGGAGCAGATCAGTCGGCTGATTCCCTCAATGACCTGACTCTTTGAATCCAACTCCTTTTCCTTTGGTTTCTTGCTCAGGAATATTGTTGGCACTAAACATGGAATAAACTTCAACAATTCATACATGCATCACCCAGCCCGATCATCCAGTTACCAAATCCCCACACATTCCCCACCGATCCCCAAATCCCCGCACATTCCCCACCGATCCCCAAATCCCCGCACATTCCCCACCAATCCCCAAATCCCCGCAAGTTCCCCACCAATCCCCAAATCCCCACACGTTCCCCATTGATCCCCACACATTCCCCACCGATCCCCAAATCCCCACACGTTCCCCATCAATCCCCAAATCCCCCCACATTCCCCATCGATCCCTGCACATTCCCCATCGATCCCCAAATCCCCGCACATTCCCCATCGATCCCCAAATCCCCGCACGTTCCCCATCGATCCCCAAATCCCCGCACGTTCCCCATCGATCCCCAAATCCCCCCACATTCCCCATCGATCCCCAAATCTCCCCACATTCCCCATCGATCCCCAAATCTCCACACGTTCCCCATCGATCCCCAAATCCCCGCACATTCCCCATCGATCCCCAAATCCCCGCACGTTCCCCATCGATCCCCAAATCCCCGCACGTTCCCCATCGATCCTCAAATCCCCGCACGTTCCCCATCGATCCCCAAATCCCCACACATTCCCCATCGATCCCCAAATCCCCACACGTTGCCCATCGATCCCCAAATCCCTCCACGTTCCCCATTGATCCCCAAATCCCTCCACGTTCCCCATAATTCTCCAAATCCCCCCACATTCCCCATTGATCCCCAACGAGCCCCAATCCCACTCAATGTTTCCAAATCATTTCCTTTGTTCCCTCCCTCCCTGCCCATTGAGCCCCTCCCTACCCCTCCTCTCCTCCCAGTCTCTTTCTCCCACTGACCCTCCCTCCCTCCCTCTGCCTCCTTCACGCCCTCCCTCGGTCCCTCCGTACTGACCTTTCTTGTTCTTTTCTTTGGTGACCACCGTCATGGACATGGTGATGGACGGTGTGAGTTCGCCGCCATTCGGCAGCCGGCTGACCTGCACCGAGCGGAACGCACTCTTCAACGTGTTCTTCACATTGACATCACGCTTCTCCCCTTCCTTCCTCTTCTCCGCTGAGTGAGAGAGCCAGTAATCCACCTGGAGGCCCATTGCCTCACCACCACCTGGACTGTAATAACACCATTACAGAGTGTCAGCTCCATCCGGACTGTAATAACACCAACACAGAGCATCAGTTCCACCTAGACTGCAAAACACCATTGCAGAGAGTCAGCCTCACTCAGACTGTAATAACACCATTACAGAGCATCAGCTCCACCCAGACTGTAATAACACCATTACAGAGTGTCAGCCCTACCCGGACTGTAATAACACCAACATAGAGCATCAGCTCCACCCAGACTGTAATAACACCATTACAGAGTGTCAGCCCCACCGGACTGTAATAACACCAACACAGAGCATCAGTTCCACCTAGACTGTAATAACACCATTGCAGAGAGTCAGCCTCACTCAGACTGTAATAACACCATTACAGAGTATCAGCCCCATCTGGATTGTAATAACACCATTACAGAGCAGCAGCCCCTCCCAGACTGTAATAACACCATTACAAATTGACAGACCTACCTGGACTCGAATAACACCACTGCAGAGTGTTAGCTCCACCTGGACTGTAATAACACCATTATACTGCATCAACTCTACCCAGATTGTAATAACACCATTACAGAGCGTCAGCCCACCGGACTGTAATAACACCATTACAAAGCATTAACCCCACCCAGATTGCAATAACACCATTACAGAGCGCCAGCTCTAACTAGACTGTAATAACACCATTACAGAGCATAAACCGCAACATAAGAACATAAGAAATAGGAGCAGGAGTAGGCCATCTAGCCCTTCGAGCCTGCCCCGCCATTCAATAAGATCATGGCTGATCTGAAGTGGATCAGTTCCACTTTCCCGCTTTCTCCCCATAACCCTTAATTCCCCTGTCTATCAGAAACCTATCTACCCGTGACTTAAATATATTTAGCGAGGTAGCCTCCACCACTTCAACAGGCACAGAATTCCAGAGATTCACCACCCTTTGAAGAAGTTCCTCCTCAACACTATTACAGAGCATCAGCCCTACCCAGACTGTAATAACAACATTACAGAGCACCAGCCCAACTCAGACTGTAATTACAGAGCGTCGATCCCACCCAGACTGTAATAACACCATTACAGAGTGTTAGCCCCACCTGGACTGTAATAACACCATTACAGAGCGTCAGCCCCAACTAGACTGTAATAACACCATTACAGAACGTCAGCCTCATCTGGACTGTATTAATACCATAACAGCATGTCAACCCCACCCAGACTGTAATAACACCATTACAAAGCGTCAGCTGCAGCCGGAGTGTAATAACACCATTCCAGAGCTTTAGTCCCAACTGGACTGTAATAATACCAACACAGAGCATCAGCCCCACCCAGCCTGTAATCACACCATTACAGAACATCAGGCCCACCAAGATTCTAATAACAGACCGTCAGGCCCAGTCAGACTGTCCTAACACTATTACAGAGCATTAGCCTCTCCTGGACTGTAATAACCCCATTACAGAGCATCAGTCCCACCCAGACTACAATAACACCATTACAGAATGTCAGCCTCACCTAGAAAGCAATAAAACTTTACAGTGTGTCAGCCCCACCCCAAACTGTAATAACACCATTACAGATTGTCAGCCTCACCCAGTCTGTAATAATGCCATTACAGAGCATTGGCCCCACCTGGTCTGTAATAACGTCATTACAGAACATCAGCCCCACCTGGACCACAATAACAGCAACACCAGCATAGAGCAACACCAGCATAGAGCGTCACCCCCACCCAGATTGTAATAACCTCACCGGGGGACTTGTACCCCGTACCTCCCCAGGGCCCTTTAGCCCTCTAGCTCTTCCCCTGGGTTTTGAGCCCACTCCCCCATGGTCCTATAGTTTTCTCCCTCAGGCCTTGTGTCTTTCACCTTCTGTTCCCATGGTTCAGTACTACTCTCTCTCTCCCAGGGGACTGTACTCTTGCCCCTGGACCCCTCCCCATTTCCCCAGGACATGGAACTCCTCTCCCTAAGCAGCACCGCCTCTCCCGGCCCCCAGATACCACACCCTTCCCTGAACCCTCCCACTCTCCTGCTCCCCGGACACCTCCAACTCTCCCCTGCACCCTTCCCCCTGTCCCCGGACCCCTCCGCCTCTCCCCTGGATCCCTCTCCTCAGACTCCTCCCCCTCTCCCTGGTCTCTTTCTCCTCCTCCCCTCTCCCCAGACACCTCCCCCCGTACCCCCGGACCCCTCCGCCTCTCCCTCTCCCCAGGACCCCTCCGCCGCTCCCTCTCCCCTGTACCTTTCCACCTGTCCCCTGGACCCACCCCCCTCCCCCTCCCCTGGACCCTTCCATCTCTCCCTGGATTCCTCCCCCTCTCTCCTGGACCTCTACCCCTCTCCTATGGACCCCATACCTTTCTCCCTCTACCCTCGAGTCTCTGTAATGCTTCCCGTCTCCCCAGTGACTCTATACCCTTCTCCCTCTTCCTGCCCTCCCCCTCCACCGCCCCAGCCCCAGAACCCTATATCATATTCTGACACTCACCTCGCTGTGAGGAGATTCCCACTCATGGAAGGTGAGGAGGGCGGGGTGACGAGGCCTCTTTGACCAGGGTTGAGCTGGACCATGTGGCGGGGATGTGGAGGGGGGCAGGTCGCAATAGTCACAGTGTCCTCTGGCTCGCTCACTGTAAAAACCAGAGTGAAAATCAGAGACTGAGCAATGCAATCCCACCATCCGGGTTTATGCAGTATCCTGCCCTCTGCCCAGGGACCCGGCTAACTCTGCGACCCACCCGCCAGGGACCCGGCTAACTCTGCGACCCACCCTGCCCAGGGACCCGGCTAACTCTGCGACCCACCCTGCCCAGGGACACGGCTAACTCTGCGACCCACCCTGTTACACAGAGTCACTCTATACACCTCCCGCAGAAACACTCCTGTGTAGAGAAACTCCCCCTGTGCACAACCTGCATGGGACCTCTCCCTCCGCAGGGATGCTCCCCCCCGCAGGGACACGCCACACAGAGGCTCTCCCTGCACACAGCCCCCACCTCACCACGCCCTGTCACTCCTCATACACAGGTAGTTGTTCTCCAATAACCCTCATGGTTGACCAGCCCACACTCAACTGATTTTTGTTGCTCAGACTTGGAGAAGCCACTGGAAGTCAGGCTGAAGTGAGAGCAGCTCTCTGTGGGAGACACCAGTCACCAATCAGTGTGGGTGTTTACACAGAGACCCACAGGGAAATACACAGGCTGAGAAATATGTTCATAGAATCATAGAGGTTTACAGAATGGAAACAGGCCCTTCGGCCCAACATGTCCATGCTGCCCTTTTTTAAAAACCCTTAAACTAATCCCAATTGCCCACATTTGGCCCATATCCCTCTATACCCATCTTACACATGTAACTGTCTAAGTGCTTTGTAAAAGATAAAATTGTACCCACCTCTACTATTACCTCTGGCAGCTCGTTCCAGACACACACCACCCTCTGTGTGAAAAAATTGCCCCTCTGGACACTTTTGTGTCTCTCCCCTCTCACCTTAAACCTATGCCCTTTGATCTTAATATAAAATCAAGATGAGCAGAAGCAGATATACTCAGAGAGAGTGTGCTGTCTGTACAGGCAGGCACGCTGTTTCCTGCTGTGCACAGGCAGGCATGCTGTTACCTGCAGTGGATGGACACGGTTCAATAATTCCAACCTTCACCACCTGGAAGAAAAGAAATCATATTTTATATTCCAAAATTCTCGTGGTCTGTGTGTGAGAGTGCGTGCGTGCGAGAGAGAGCGAGCGCGTGCGTGCGAGAGAGAGAGCGCGTGCGTGCGAGAGAGAGAGCGCGTGCGTGCGAGAGAGAGCACGTGCGTGCGAGAGAGAGAGCGCGTGCGTGCGAGAGAGAGAGCGCGTGCGTGCGAGAGAGTGCGTGTGTGCGAGAGAGAGAGAGCGGGTGCGTGCGAGAGAGAGAGAGCGCGTGTGTGTGAGAGAGCGAGCGTGTGTGTGTGAGAGAAAGCGCGTGCGTGCGAGAGAGAGAGCGCGTGTGCGAGAGAGAGAGCGCGTGCGTGCGAGAGAGAGAGAGCGCGTGCGTGCGAGAGAGAGAGAGCGCGTGCGTGCGAGAGAGAGAGAGCGCGTGTGAGAGAGAGCGAGTGCGTGTGTGTGAGAGAGAGAGCGAGCGCGTGTGTGTGAGAGAGAAAGCGCGTACATGTGAGAGAGAGAGAGCGCGTGTGTGCGAGAGAGAGACAGAGCGCGTGCGTGCGAGAGAGAGCGCGTGTGTGTGAGAGAGCGAGCGCGTGCGTGCGAGAGAGAGAGCGCGTGCGTGCGAGAGAGAGAGCACGTGCGTGCGAGAGAGAGAGCACCGTGCGTGCGAGAGAGAGCGCGTGCGTGCGAGAGAGAGAGAGCGCGTGCGAGAGAGGAGAGCCGTGCGTGCGAGAGAGAGCGCGTGCGTGCGAGAGAGAGCGCGTGCGTGCGAGAGAGACAGAGCGCGTGCGTGCGAGAGAGACAGAGCGCGTGCGTGCGAGAGAGACAGAGAGAGAGCGCGTGCATGCGAGAGAGAGAGAGAGAGAGCGCGTGCATGCGAGAGAGAGAGAGCGTGCAAGAGAGCGCGTGCATGCGAGAGAGAGAGAGAGACAGCGTGCGGGCGAGAGAGACAGCGTGCGGATGAGAGAGAGAGAGAGTACGTGCGAGTGAGAGAGTGTGTGTGTGTGTGTGTGTGTGTGTGAGAGAGTGTCATAGAGGCAGAAAACCTGCCCTTGAAGGGTAACTGTCAGTATTGAAGATACTCACACCAACAAAGGGGATAAATTTCTGGTAGGAATCGTCCTCGTGACTGTGGGGAGAAAGAGTCAGTTAGACAATCACACAGCAGATCAGGAACCATGACAACCAGTTACTCCGGGCCTACTGACCCAGGCTTTATAAATTCAACTTCCTTACCTCTTGTGTTTACAAGTCAGCATGGCCTCAGCTATCGGGAGCTGGTGAGATACATGTGCCCCTGAAATGTACTGCGTAATCCGTCCTACCACATCCAGCGGGTCTAAAAAGAACAACAACAGGCCCAAAAGTTGTTAAATAAGATGAAAGAGCAGCTTTTGCCTGGGTGCAGCAGAGCCAGAGGGTGTGTACCATCCAGTGTACAAAGAACAAAGAAAATTCCAGCACAGGAACAGGCCCTTCGGCCCCTCCTGCACCGACCATGCTGCTCGACTGAACTAAAACCCCCTACCCTTCCGGGGACCGTATCCCTCTATTCCCATCCTATTCATGGATTTGTCCAGACGCCCCTTAAAACTCACTATTTTATCTGCTTTAACTACCTCCCCCAACAACAAGTTCCAGGCACCCAGAACCCTCTGTCTCGTACATCTCCTTTAAACCTTATCCCTCGCACTTTAAACCTGTGCCCCCTTAGTAATTGACTCTTTCACCCTGGGAAAAAGCTTCTGACTATCACTCTGTCCATGCCCATGGATGCTGTATGCCCCACAGTATTCAGACGGCTGTACGTTACCCTGCATTCAGATAACTGTACGTTACCATGTATTCAGACAGGGTAAGGAGGAGTGGGGGAGGGGAGCTGGAGGATGGGAGCCAGGGAGGGAGCCGACCAGGGGGCAGGACACAGAGCAGGGTCGGAGAAAGCAGGGGTTAGGGGGCGGAGAGAGCAGGGGTTGGGGGGGGGGCAGAGCGGGGGGGTGAAAGAAGCGGGGGGGACGGAGGGTGCGGCGAATCAGAGGGATGTAGAATATTCCACAATGCATCAACCCAGTTACACAAACCCAGACAAACAATCACCAAGGGAGAGGCCTGGTTTCACACCTCTCCACACCTCCCCCCCCTCCCCCCGCCCCCCATCTCCCCCACCCAGCCCCAGCCCACTTTCCTCCATCCCCACTGCTCCTACCTGTACCGGGGGGCTCGGACTTGCTGAACAGGTCACTCCATGCAGAGTCCAGGAACAGGCTGCTGTACCTGCTGTCCAGTGAGGCCATGTACCTCGCAACAGGGTGGGAGCCTGCCACAGAAAGATTCACATCAGCACAACTCTCACACTGTCACCCCCCCCCCCCCCCCACCCCTCACACAGACCGTCCCTCACCTCCTCCTGCCCCTCACACAGACCACTCCTCCCCCCGTCCCTCACACAGACCACCCCCACACGGACCACCCCTCACCTCCTCCTGCCCCTCACACAGACCACTCCTCCCCCCTGCCCCTCACACAGACCACCCCCACACGGACCACCCCTCACCTCCTCCTGCCCCTCACACAGACCACTCCTCCCCCCTGCCCCACACAGACCACCCCCACACGGACCACCCCTCACACAGACTGCCTCTCACACCCCACCCCTTACTCAGACTGCCTCCCTCTTCCTTGCGGCCCCCCCCCCCACCTTGCACTCCCCTCCCATTCATGGCCCCCTTCCATCACGGACCCACCCCCCCACCCCCTCATCACAGCCCCCTCCCCCTCCCTCACACCCTTCTCTCACCTTTGTGGCCCTACCTCCCCCTCACGGTTTCCCCCTCACCCTCGCGCAGCCACCCTGCCCCTCGCGCCCACCCCCCCTGTCCCCACTCCAACACTCACCCAGGGGAATGACCAAGATGCGCAGGTAGTTGAGCCAGTCTGACGTTTTGTTGGCGAGTTGCTCCACGAAGAATCGGAGGATGGCGCTGAGGTAACTCTGCCCCCCGACCGCTGCCACCTTCACCGGCCGGGGCATCTGGGCATTGCAGTTACAGCTGGTGGATCAGAACCAGAGCATGGAGTCAGCGCGCACGCGCACACACACACACAGAGCAAACCCTGAGACCCAAACACCAACAACTCCCCCCCAGACGTCAACACCCAAACCCCGACTGATCCTCAGACAGAGGTGCACTTGTGGCACTCTGGACCCTCACCCAGGGATGGACAGGGGTTTGGTCACTGCAGAGTGACTGGAGGATGTACGTACTAGCGCTGTATCCGTGTGAGGATGGCAGAAAGGCAGGTCTGAACCTCGATCATGGAGCACGTGCAGATGTAGGCTTTGTTCTGTTCGAGGAGGAGTTCAGAGACATACTGCAGGGAGGAGAGAGAGAGAGAGACAACATCAGAGAGAGAGAACCAGCACCCGCACTGCCCTAGTGACTGACTCCAGGCTGAAAGGGTTAAATCCCGAGGACAGGTTCACTCAGGTGAGCCTGGTGCCCCCTCACGTGTGGAAGATCGAGGGAAGGATCTAATCGAGGGGGAGTTTAAGATGATTAAAGGATTGGATAGAGAGAAACTATTTCCTCTGATGGGGAGGGGAAGAGTCCAGAACAAGACAGGGTTTGGGTGGTAGGGGGAAGGGAGGGGTTGGGGGGAAGGGGAATGCAGGGTGGTCAGACCGGAGGTTGGAATGTCATGAGGAACTTCCTCACACTAAGGGGAGTGGGAATCTGGAACACTCTCCCACAAAAAGCAGTCGCGGAGAGGGGGCCGTGGGGGTCAATTGGAAATGTCCCAACTTAAGATTGAGAGGTTGCTGTTGAACGGCAGTACAGGCTGGAGGGGCAGAACGGCCTCCTGTTCCTATACGAGGCTGGGTGAACGTAAGAACTCCCTCCAGCATAGCCTGGCCTTGAAGCAGAGCCAATCCCGGGCTGAGGGATCTGGATAACTCCGAGAGAGAGTAACCAGCCACACTGGAACAGGTGCAGATACATCTCCCCATCTGGTTCTTTCCCCAATTCTCTTCAATCTGTATCCACCCCCCCCAACTATGGTTCCCCACCCTCCTGACACTGGAAACACTTTCTCCTTACTCACTCTATCCAAACCCTTCCTGATTCTGAATGTCTCGATTCAAACTCCCCCTGCACCTTCCCTGCTCCAAGGGGAACAATCCCAGCTTCTCCCAGTCTCTCTCCACATTAACTGACACCCCTTCATCCCTGGGAACATTCTAGAAAATCTACCCCCACACCCTCTCCAAAGCCTCAACATCCTTCCTTAAGTGTGGGGCTCCCGGATTTGGGCCCAGTGATCCAGCTGGGGTCTAACCCAGTGTTTAGAAAGGCCTTCACATCATGTCCTTTTTGTACTCATTCCTTATGAAAGTCAGGGACCCCCTAAGGCTGTTTAGCAGTTAACCTCATTCTGTACTGCCACCTGAAAGATTAATGGGTGTAGATTCCCACGTCTCTCTGTTCCTTTATAAGTAAACCATTGACTTTTTAATCACTTCTCCTCATTATTCTCAATGGAACTAACAACTTCATTGTCATAGAGCTACAGAGTCCTTACAGTGCAGAAGGAGGCCATTTAGCCCATCGGGTCTGCACCAACTCTCCGCAAGAGCATCCCACCCAGGCCTTCTCCCTCACCCTACCTCAATAACCACAGGCATTTCCCATGGTCAATCCACCTAAACTGCACATCTTTGGACACTAAGGGGCAATTTAGCACAGCCAATCCACCCAACCCGCAGATCTTTGACCATTAAGGGACAATTTAGCATGGCTAATCCACCTAACCTGCACATCTTTGGACACGAAGGGGCAATTTAGCATGGCCAATCCACCTAACCTGCACATCTTTGGACACGAAGGGGCAATTTAGCATGGCCAATCCCCCTAGACCTCACATCTTTTGGACTGTGGGAGGAAACCGGAGCACCCTGAGGGAACCCATGCAGATACGGGGAGAACGTGCAGACTCCACACAGACAGTGACCCAAGCTGGGAATTGAACCCAGGTCTCTGATGCTGCAGCTGTGCTAACCACTGTGCTGCTATTCGACAGGATTATTGCGCTGGCTGACACTCACTGGGGCACTGGCTCCAAGAACTGTCCAATTCGACAGGTGCTGATTTGAGAGGGGGGGGGTGGCGGGATTGGGGGTTTACAGGCGCAGACACTAATCGGGGTGTATCACGGTACCTTCAAAGGTGTCACGACTATAAAGAGCCAAAGCAGTTAGCGGAAAGCAGAGGCAATGGGGGCGTGGTGAGAGAATGTACCTGGCCCTGCCAGTCCACACCATTGACCATGATCACTGACTCCGGTACGGTGCTGTCAGACACCAGAATCTGGTTCAGCTGATCGTAAACCACTTTGCGAGGAACCTGCAGACAGAACCACAAAGCGGCACTGAGAATCTGACACAGTAACAACTCCAGCCCAAACCCAGACCACACCAAAGCTCCGGTTACCTGGATACTGAGCTCCGGGGACCGCTCGCTGTCGGAACTGTTTGCACGCTCACTCTGTGCCCGAGAGACCTGGCGGTCCTTCAGTGGAGTCCTCTTGTGCTTCGGAGTGTGAGCAATGTCTGCCTTACTGCAACACACAGAACATCAACACATCACCTGACACTGGAAACACTACTTATTCACTCTATCCAAACCCTTCCTGATTCTGAACGCCTCGATTCAGTCTCCCCCCGAACCTTCCCTGCTCCGAACAGAACGATCCCAGCTTCTGCCCGTGTCTCCACATGAATTGTGGGACCTGTACCCCAGTGAGAGTCAGTGTGTGGGGGACCCATATCCCAGTGAGAGTCAGTGTGTGTGTGTGTGGGACCCATACCCCAGTGAGAGTCAGTGTGTGTGTGGGACCCGTACCCCAGTGAGAGTCAGTGTGTGTGTGGGACCTGTACCCCAGTGAGAGTCAGTGTGTGTGTGGGACCCGTATCCCAGTGAGAGTCAGTGTGTGTGTGGGACCCGTACCCCAGTGAGAGTCAGTGTGTGTGTGGGACCCGTACCCCAGTGAGAGTCAGTGTGTGTGTGGGACCTGTACCCCAGTGAGAGTCAGTGTGTGTGTGGGACCCGTACCCCAGTGAGAGTCAGTGTGTGTGTGGGACCCGTACTCCAGTGAGAGTCAGTGTGTGTGTGGGACCTGTACCCCAGTGAGAGTCAGTGTGTGGGACCCGTACCCCAGTGAGAGTCAGTGTGTGTGTGGGACCCATACCCCAGTGAGAGTCAGTGTGTGGGACCCGTACCCCAGTGAGAGTCAGTGTGTGTGGGACCCGTACCCCAGTGAGAATCAGTGTGTGTGAGACCCATACCCCAGTGAGAGTCAGTGTGTGTGGGACCCGTACCCCAGTTAGAGTCAGTGTGTGTGGGACTCAAAACCGAACTAGGTGTTGTGAAGTAAGGCGGCACAGTAGCACACTGGGTTAGCACTGCTGCCTCCCATCACAAGGGACCTGGGTTCAATTCTCAGCTCGGGTCACTGTGTGGAGTTTGCACATTCTCCCCATGTCTGTGTGGGTTTCCTCCAGGTGCCCCGGTTTCCTCCCACACTCCAAAGATGTGCAGGTTAGGTTGATTGGCCATGCTACATTGCCCCTTTAATGCCAGGAGGATTAGCAGGGTAAGTGTTTGGGGTTACAGGGATAGGGCCTGGGTGGGATTGGTGTTGGCTCGATGGACTGAATGGCCTCCTGCACTGTCAGCATTTTATGATCAGTACCTGGGAGATGCGAAGATCTGAGAATCTGATTTGCCACTTTTTGTGAGGGGTTTGGTTTTGTCGAGGCTGGTGCCAGAAGTATTCAGTTCACTCTGCAACTCTTGTTCCATTAACTCCTATTGGAATAATTCAGTCTGTTAATGTATTACACTCAGCCCATTGAGATATCCACAAGGGGCAGTGCAGACTCAAACTGCGCAGGGCATCAGGGACGGCAGAGAGAGAGAGAGCGTGACACAGCAACTGGGCATAGAGAGAGAGAGAGAAAGAGTGACACAGCAACTGAGCATAGAGAGAGAGAGAGAAAAAAACAAGACAGCAGAGAGACAGAGAGAGGGGGACAGGGCAGAGAGTGAAAGAGAGAGAGACAACAACAGGGCATAGAGAGAGGGAGGCAGTGACAGGGCAGAGAGAAAGAGACAGTGACACAGCAACTGGGCATAGAGAGAGAAAATGAGAGGCAGGGCATGCAGAGAGAGAGAGAGGAAGAGAGTGATACAGCAACTGAGCATAGAGAGAGTCAGTCAAAAACGAGATAGAGCAGAGAGGGACAGGGACAGGGCAGAGAGAAACAGAGCGACAGAGAGAGAGTCACAACAACAGGGCACAGAGAGAGAAAGAGGCAGGGACAGGGCAGAGAGAGGCAGGGCAAGAGAGAGAGAGAAAAAGACAGGGCTGAGAGAGAGAGAGACAGGGCTGAGAGAGAGAGAGACAGGGCTGAGAGAGAGAGAGACAGGGCATGCAGAGAGAGAGAGACAGGGCACAGAGAGAGAGAGAGAGAGAGTGATAGGGCAGAGAGAGAGAGGGACAGAAAAAGAGACAGAGCAGAGAGAGAGAGAAAGAGACAGGATGTGCAGAGAGAGAGAGTGACACAGCAACTGGACATAGAGAGGGAGAGAAAAAGAGACAGGGCAGAGACAGAGGAAGAGGGAGACAGTGACAGGGCAGAGAGAGAGAGAGAGACAGTGACAGGGCAGAGAGAGAGAGACAATGACAGGGCAGAGAGAGAGACAGTGACAGGGCAGAGAGAGAGAGAGACAATGACAGGGCAGAGAGAGACAGTGACAGGGCAGAGAGAGAGAGACAGTGACAGGGCAGAGAGACAGTGACAGGGCAGAGAGAGAGAGACAGTGACAGGGCAGAGAGAGAGACAGTGACAGGGCAGAGAGAGAGAGACAGTGACAGGGCAGAGAGAGAGAGACAGTGACAGGGCAGAGAGAGAGAGACAGTGACAGGGCAGAGAGAGAGACAGTGACAGGGCAGAGAGAGAGACAGTGACAGGGCAGAGAGAGAGACAGACAGACAGACAGTGACAGGGCAGAGAGAGAGACAGTGACAGGGCAGAGAGAGAGACAGACAGACAGACAGTGACAGGGCAGAGAGAGAGACAGTGACAGGGCAGAGAGAGAGACAGACAGACAGTGACAGGGCAGAGAGAGAGACAGACAGACAGACAGTGACAGGGCAGAGAGAGAGAGACAGTGACAGGGCAGAGAGAGAGACAGTGACAGGGCAGAGACAGTGACAGGGCAGAGAGAGAGACAGTGACAGGGCAGAGAGAGAGACAGTGACAGGGCAGAGAGAGAGACAGTGACAGGGCAGAGAGAGAGAGAGACAGTGACAGGGCAGAGAGAGAGAGACAGTGACAGGGCAGAGAGAGAGAGACAGTGACAGGGCAGAGAGAGAGAGACAGTGACAGGGCAGAGAGAGAGACAGTGACAGGGCAGAGAGAGAGACAGTGACAGGGCAGAGAGAGAGACAGTGACAGGGCAGAGAGAGAGAGACAGACAGACAGTGACAGGGCAGAGAGAGAGAGACAGTGACAGGGCAGAGAGAGAGAGAGATAGTGACAGGGCAGAGAGAGAGAGAGAGACAGTGACAGGGCAGAGAGAGAGAGAGACAGTGACAGGGCAGAGAGAGAGAGATAGTGACAGGGCAGAGAGAGAGAGATAGTGACAGGGCAGAGAGAGAGAGAGAGATACTGCCAGGGCAGAGAGAGAGAGAGACAGGGCATGCAGAGCGAGAGAGAGAGACAGGGAGGCAGTGACAGGGCAGAGAGAGAGAGAGAGACAGGGCAGAGAGAGAGAGTGACAGAGCAAAAGAGAGACAGGGCAGAGAGAGAGGGAGGCAGTGACAGAGAGAGAGAGAGAGTCCAAGGTCCTACTGAGGGACAAGTCCCCCCTTAGTGACACCTCTCCCTCGGGGAGGTATGGACAGAGTAACGTTAAACCCACAAGGAGGGAGAGGTATCTGCTGGGTGGTGGGTGTGGGAGGGGGGTGAATACAACCCCCACCAGTCCTGCCTCACTGGATCTCACTCATCCTCTGGGCTCTATCAGCGAAGTGAGATCAGCTACAGGAGTGCATGCCTGCACTCAGAGTGACAAGGACTGAGTTCCGCATGGACTGCAAATGGCAGTGCTGTGTGCTGGGAGAGAGTAAACCATCCCCCATCTCTCCCACTCCTATCCCTCCTCAGGACATCCCAGAGCGAAAGACAGTCCCTGACCCTCCAATCCCACCAGCTCCCCTCCCTTCCTCAGGACATCCCAGAGAGAAACACAGACCCTGACCCTCCAATCCCACCAGCTCCCCTCTCTTCCTCAGGACAACCCAGAGAGAAACTCCCACCTCCCACTCCCCATCTCCTCTCCCCTGCTAGGATATCCCAAAGTGTTTCACGCACAATGAAGGAGTTTTTTTTTGAAGTATGCTCGCTGCTGTAGGAAAGGCAGCAGCTAATTTACACAGAGCAAGATCCCACACACAGCAATCTGATCATCACCCAGATATTGGTTTGAGGGAGAAATATTGGACCCAGGACACTGGGGAGAGCTCCCTCCCCCCAACGCCCCCTGACAGTGCAGTGCTCCCTCAGCACTGACCCTCCCACAGTGCAGCGCTCCCTCAGCACTGACCCTCCCACAGTGCGAAGCTCCCTCAGCAGGCCTGGCCCTGTAACTTGGTCAGGGATCCCGATACACCCCAGGGGGAAGACTCAGCTTCACTTCAACATCTCAGCTACAGGTCAGGACTGACCACAGTGCGGTCTCCCTCAGCACTGACCCTCCTGCAGTGCAGCGCTCCCTCAGCACCGACCCTCCCACAGTGCGGCGCTCCCTCAGCACTGACCCTCCCACAGTGCGAAGCTCCCTCAGCACCGACCCTCCCACAGTGCAGCACTCCCTCAGCACCGACCCTCCCACAGTGCAGCGCTCCCTCAGCACTGACCCTCCCACAGTGCGAAGCTCCCTCAGCACCGACCCTCCCACAGTGCGGCACTCCCTCAGCACTGACCCTCCCACAGTGCGAAGCTCCCTCAGCACCGACCCTCCCACAGTGCGGCGCTCCCTCAGCACTGACCCTCCCACAGTGCGGCGCTCCCTCAGCACTGACCCTCCCACAGTGCGGCGCTCCCTCAGCACTGAGTAAAGGCCTGGAATAGGGAGCACAATCCCAGGTGTTTGTGACTTAGTCCTGAGAGTAATCGTGACATACCAAACACCCGCCCTATCCCAGAGTGAATGTTGTACGTTACCGGCGCCTCCACCTCTGCCATCACCTCCTCCTGGAGTTTTGTGCGGGACACCCGGAGCTTTTCAGACGGCAAGGCTTCCAGCTGGTTGGCACAGGAACAGAAGAAGGGGAAGTATGTATATTAGAATCCCCGTCTCCCTTTGTTGCTCTCATTCCCTTTTTCTGCCCCCCCAACCCCTACACACACAAACACGCACACACACATTCTCTTTTCCCATTCCCGTCTCCCTCTTCCTCATCCTCATCTCACAGAACCACAGAAAAGTTCCAGCACAGAAACAGGCCATGCAGCCCATCTTGTCCATGCTAGCCCAAGAATATCCTTTCTAATCCCACCTTCCCGCACCCGATCCATAGCCCTGTGGTTTACAGCACTTAAGGTGCAGATCCAGGTACTTTTTAAAGGAGTTTAAGGTCTCTACCTCCACCACAAACTCAGGCAGCCAATTGCAGACACCCACCACCCTCTGTGTAAAAGAGTTCGTCCTCATCTTCCCCTACACCTGTTCCACTTATCTTGAATCTATTCGGGGCGGCACAGTAGCACAGTGGTTAGCACTGCTGCTTCACAGCTCCAGGGAACCAGGTTCAATTCTGGCCTTGAGTGACTGTGTGCTTGGAGTTTGCACATTCTCCCTGTGTCTGTGAGGGTTTCCTCTGGGTGCTAAGGTTTCCTCCCACAGTCCAAAGATGTGCGGGTTAGGTTGATTGGCCATGTTAAAAATTGCCCTTAGTGTCCTGAGATCTGTAGATTAGAGGGATTAATGGGTAAATATGTCGGGATATGGGGTTAGGACCTGGGTGGGATTGTGGTCAGTGCAGACTCGATGGGCCAAATGGCCTCTTTCTGCACTGTAGGGTTTCTTTGATTCTATGTTTCTATGATTTCTATGTCTAGAATTCTCCACTAAGGGAAACAAGTTTATCCTGTCCACACTATCGCTTCCCATCAGAATTTTGTTCCCCTCAATCAACTCAATCCTCAATTCTGTGTTCCAAGGAAAATAACCCCAACTAATCCAGTCTCTCCTCACTTTTCAAGCCCTGGCAACATTCTTGTAAATCTCCTATGCACTCTGTCTCCAGAGCAATTATATCCTTTCTGTAATGTGGTGACCAGGACTGTACACAATCTTCTAGTTGTGGCCTCACCAATGTTTTATACAACTCCAATATTATAGCTAACTTCTAGATTTTTTATCCATTCCTGGACATGGGTGTCTCTGGCTGGGCCAGCATTTATTGCCCATCCCAAGTTGCCCCTGGAGGGCAGTTGAGAGTCAACCACATTGCTGTGGCTCTGGAGTCACATGTAGGCCAGACCAGGGTAAGGACGGCAGATTTCCTTCCCTAAAGGGAACCAGATGGGTTTTTCCAACAATGGGTCATCAGTAGATTCTTAATCCCAGATTTTTTTAATTGAATTTAAATTCCACCATCTGCCGTGGCAGGATTCGAAGCTCAGAACATTAGCTGAGTTTCTAGTCTAATAGTCCAATGATAATACCACTAGGCCATCACTCTCCCCTCCGTCTCTGAGTTTCCTATCCTGTCCCAACAGCCCCAGAAGTGGGAAGTGCCCGAATAGCGCTGTGTGTCACTCACCGGACTGGATAACTCCTTATTGAGACTGCCCTTACTGTTCAGGCTTCCGATCTCTGTCTGCGAGCTTGACTGAGACATTCCCTCAAAAAACGGCCTGGGGGAGACAAAGAGAGAGAGAGACTGAGAGTGAAAACTAAACAGGAAAGAAAGAGAGAGAGAAATGAGCAAGAGGGAGACTGGGAGGAGGAGAGAGTGTGTCGGAGAGAGAGAGAATTATTGAGTGACAGATGGAGACATGGATTACATATATTGGGATAGACAGTTTGGAAAGAGGCCACTTGGCCCACCTGATCCCTGCTAGCATTTCTGCTCCACCAGAGCCTCCTTCAATCTCTGCTCACCTATTGTCATCACCCATTGTTCAACTGAGCACTCCAATGGGAGCGAGTCCTGCTCCTCACTCCCGCCGTGGGAGCGAGTCCCGCTCCCCACTCCCGCCGTGGGAGCGAGTCCCACATTCTCCCCCACTCCCCCCGTGGGAGCGAGTCCCACATTCTCCCCCACTCCCCCCGTGGGAGCGAGTCCCACATTCTCCCCCACTCCCCCCGTGGGAGCGAGTCCCACATTCTCCCTCACTCCCCCCGTGGGAGCGAGTCCCACATTCTCCCTCACTCCCCCCGTGGGAGTGAGTCCCACATTCTCCCCCCACTCCCCCCGTGGGAGCGAGTCCCACATTCTCCCCCACTCCCCCCGTGGGAGCGAGTCCCACATTCTCCCCCACTCCACCCGTGGGAGCAAGTCCCACATTCTCCCCCACTCCCACCGTGGGAGCGAGTCCCACATTCTCCCCCACTCCCACCGTGGGAGCGAGTCCCACATTCTCCCCCACTCCCACCGTGGGAGCGAGTCCCACATTCTCCCCCACTCCCCCCGTGGGAGCGAGTCCCACATTCTCCCTCACTCCCCCCGTGGGAGTGAGTCCCACATTCTCCCCCCACTCCCCCCGTGGGAGCGAGTCCCACATTCTCCCCCACTCCCCCCGTGGGAGCGAGTCCCACATTCTCCCCCACTCCACCGTGGGAGCGAGTCACACATTCTTCCCCCACTCCCACCGTGGGAGCGAGTCCCACATTCTCCCCCACTCCCCCCGTGGGACTGAGTCCCACATTCTCCCCCACTCCACCGTGGGAGCGAGTCACACATTCTCCCCCACTCCACCGTGGGACTGAGTCCCACATTCTCCCCCACTCCCACCGTGGGACTGAGTCCCACATTCTCCCCCACTCCACCGTGGGATCAAGTCTGGTAGATCATTGTGAGTTGCCTCGAGGGGTCATTCTCAGCTCTCATACTCAGTGGTGTCTAACTTGATAACTGGATTAGACACTAGGCTAGGAAAGCCTGGGGCTCACTTACTTGAGCTTGGGTTTGGGGGTGCTGAGGACACTCTCCGTCTCCTCCATTTCGGGACCACTGTCACTAGGGTTGTACAATTCTAGACTGTCGTACAGCAAATCCAGGTCCTCCTCCACCTCCTGGATCTGCTCGGTAGATACATGTTCCAGGGCTAAGACCTGAGGACAGGATAGGAAAGAACCACATCAACCTGGGAACAGCAAGCAGACCGTACAGCCCAACACCCAGAGAACAGTGAGATCACTGTGTGTGTGTGTGTGTGTGTGTGTGTGTACGCGCACGTCCATGTCTCTCTCTCTCTCTGTGTCTGTCTCTCTCTGTGTGTCTCTCTCTGTCTCTCTCTCTCTCTGTGTCTCTCTGTCTGTGTGTTTCTCTCTGTCTGTGTGTGTCTCTCTCTCACTCTGTCTGTGTGTCTCTCACTCTCTATCTGTGTGTCTCTCGCTGTGTGTGTCTCTCACTCTCTCTCACCCCGAGTCTCTCACTCTGTCTGTGTGTGTCTCTCTCTCTCACTCTGTCTCTCTCTCTCTCCCTCCCTCCCTGTCTCTCTCTCGCTCTCTCCCTCCCTGACTCTCTCTCGCTCTCTCCCTCCCTGTCTCTCTCTCTCTCCCTCCCTGTCTCTTGCTGTCTCCCCAACTCCCTGTCTCTCGCTCTCTCCCTCCCTGTCTCTCACTCTCTCTCCCTCCCTCCCTCCGTCTCTCACTCTCTCTCCCTCCCTCCCTCTCTCTCCCTCCCTCCCTGTCTGTCTCTCTCTCCCTCCCTGTCTCTCTCTCCCTCCCTCCCTCCCTGTCTCTCTCTCTCCCCCTCCCTCTCTCTCCTCCCTCCCTGTCTTTCTCTCCTCCCTCCCTGTCTTTCTCTCTCTCTGTGTCTCTCTGTCCTGGGTATCTGTTGATTCAAGCACAAAGTCCTCACCTCATCTGTGACCCGGAATCTCTTCAGCAGAGCCACAAACTTCTGTTTAATGTTTTGTTGCTGCAAATTAATCACAATCGTTCATTAACCTCAGAATAAAATGAAAATCCTTCTGACAAACATAGGCAGCAAAGTTCCTGCCCCCAACCGAGCCTGACCCACTCGCACCCTGGCAACCCCTACCCCTTCCCCCGCACCGAGCCTGTCCCCTTCCCCTTCCCCCACACCGAGCCTGTCCCCTTCCCCTACACCGAGCCTGTCCCCTTTTCCCCTTCCCCCACACGGAGCCTGTCCCCCATCCCCTTCCCCCACACCGAGCCTGTCCCCTTCCCCTTCCCCCACATCGAGCCTGTCCCCCTTCCCCCACACCGAGCCCGTCCCCCTTCCCCACACGGAGCCTGTCCCCCTTCCCCCACACCGAGCCTGTCCCCTTCCCCTTCCCCCACACCGAGCCTGTCCCCTTCCCCCACACCGAGCCTGTCCCCTTCCCCTTCCCCCACACCGTGCCTGTCCCCTTTTCCCCTTCCCCCACACCGAGCCTGTCCCCCTTCCCCCACACCGAGCCTGTCCCCCTTCCCCCACACCGAGCCTGTCCCCTTCCCCCACACCGAGCCTGTCCCCCTTCCCCCACACTGAGCCTGTCACCTTCCCCTTCCCCCACACCGAGCCTGTCCCCCTTCCCCTTCCCCCACACCGTGCCTGTCCCCCTTCCCCCACACCGAGCCTGTCCCCCTTCCCCTTCCCCCACACCGTGCCTGTCCCCCTTCCCCCACACCGAGCCTGTCCCCCTTCCCCCACACTGAGCCTGTCCCCCTTCCCCCACACCGAGCCTGTCCCCCTTCCCCAACACCGAGCCTGTCCCCCTTCCCCTTCCCCCACACCGTGCCTGTCCCCCTTCCCCCACACCGAGCCTGTCCCCCTTCCCCTTCCCCCACACCGTGCCTGTCCCCCTTCCCCAACACCGAGCCTGTCCCCCTTCCCCTTCCCCCACACCGAGCCTGTCCCCCTTCCCCCACACTGAGCCTGTCCCCCTTCCCCCACACCGAGCCTGTCCCCCTTCCCCAACACCGAGCCTGTCCCCCTTCCCCTTCCCCCACACCGAGCCTGTCCCCCTTCCCCCACACCGAGCCTGTCCCCCTTCCCCAACACCGAGCCTGTCCCCCTTCCCCTTCTCCCACACCGAGCCTGTCCCCTTCCCCAACACCGAGCCTGTCCCCCTTCCCCCACACCGAGCCTGTCCCCCTTCTCCCACACCGAGCCTGTCCCCCTTCCCCCACACCGAGCCTGTCCCCCTTCTCCCACACCGAGCCTGTCCCCTTCCCCAACACTGAGCCTGTCCCCCTTCCCCAACACCGAGCCTGTCCCCTTCCCCTTCCCCCACACCGAGCCTGTCCCCTTCCCCTTCCCCCACACCGAGCCTGTCCCCCTTCCCCCACACCGAGCCTGTCCCCCTTCCCCAACACCGAGCCTGTCCCCTTCCCCTTCCCCCACACCGAGCCTGTCCCCTTCCCCTTCCCCCACACCGAGCCTGTCCCCCTTCCCCCACACCGAGCCTGTCCCCCTTCCCCAACACCGAGCCTGTCCCCCTTCCCCCACACCGAGCCTGTCCCCCTTCCCCTTCCCCCACACCGAGCCTGTCCCCCTTCCCCCACACCGAGCCTGTCCCCCTTCCCCAACACCGAGCCTGTCCCCTTCCCCCACACCGAGCCTGTCCCCCTTCTCCCACACCGAGCCTGTCACCTTCCCCTTCCCCCACACCGAGCCTGTCCCCCTTCCCCCACACCGAGCCTGTCCCCCTTCCCCTTCCCCCACACCGAGCCTGTCCCCCTTCCCCCACACCGAGCCCATCCCCCTTCTCCCACACCGAGCCTGTCCCCCTTCCCCAACACCGAGCCTGTCACCTTCCCCAACACCGAGCCTGTCCCCTTCCCCAACACCGAGCCTGTCCCCCTTCCCCAACACCGAGCCTGTCCCCCTTCTCCCACACCGAGCCTGTCCCCTTCCCCAACACTGAGCCTGTCCCCCTTCCCCAACACCGAGCCTGTCCCCTTCCCCCACACCGAGCCTGTCCCCCTTCCCCAACACCGAGCCTGTCCCCCTTCCCCCACACCGAGCCTGTCCCCCTTCCCCCGCACCGAGCCTGTCCCCCTTCCCCCACACCGAGCCTGTCCCCCTTCCCCCACACCGAGCCTGTCCCCCTTCCCCAACACCGAGCCTGTCCCCCTTCCCCCACACCGAGCCTGTCCCCTTCCCCAACACCGAGCCTGTCCCCCTTCCCCAACACCGAGCCTGTCCCCTTCCCCCACACCGAGCCTGTCCCCCTTCCCCAACACCGAGCCTGTCCCCCTTCCCCCACACCGAGCCTGTCCCCCTTCCCCCGCACCGAGCCTGTCCCCCTTCCCCCACACCGAGCCCGTCCCCCTTCCCCCACACCGAGCCTGTCCCCCTTCCCCCACACCGAGCCCTGTCCCCCTTCCCCCACACCGAGCCTGTCCCCTTCCCCAACACCGAGCCTGTCCCCCTTCCCCCACACCGAGCCTGTCCCCCTTCCCCAACACCGAGCCTGTCCCCCTTCCCCCACACCGAGCCTGTCCCCCTTCCCCCACACCGAGCCTGTCCCCCTTCCCCCACACCGAGCCTGTCCCCCTTCCCCCACACCGAGCCTGTCCCCTTCCCCCACACCGAGCCTGTCCCCCTTCCCCCACACCGAGCCTCCCCCTTCCCCCACACCGAGCCTGTCCCCCTTCCCCCACACTGAGCCTGTCACCTTCCCCTTCCCCCACACTGAGCCTGTCCCCCTTCCCCCACACCGAGCCTGTCCCCTTCCCCTTCCCCAACACCGAGCCTGTCCCCCTTCACCCACCGAGCCTGTCCCCTTCCCCCACTCTGAGCCTGTCCCCTTCCCCTTCCCCTTCCCCACACCGAGCCCGTCCCCCTTCCCCCACACGGAGCCTGTCCCCCTTCCCCCACACCGAGCCTGTCCCCCTTCACCCACCAAGCCTGTCCCCCTTCCCCCACACCGAGCCTGTCCCCTTCCCCTTCCCCCACACCGAGCCTGTCCCCCTTCCCCTTCCCCCACACCGAGCCTGTCCCCCTTCCCCCACACCGAGCCTGTCCCCCTTCCCCTTCCCCCACACCGAGCCTGTCCCCCTTCCCCCACACCGAGCCCGTCCCCCTTCCCCTTCCCCCACACCGAGCCTGTCCCCCTTCCCCTTCCCCCACACCGAGCCTGTCCCCCTTCCCCACACCGAGCCTGTCCCCTTCCCCTTCCCCTTCCCCCACACCGAGCCTGTCCCCCTTCCCCCACACCGAGCCTGTCCCCCTTCCCCTTCCCCCACACCGAGCCTGTCCCTTTTCCCCTACACCGAGCCCATCCCCCTTCCCCCACACAGAGCCTGTCCCCCTTCCCCTTCCCCCACACTGAGCCTGCCCCACCGCACCCTGGCAATCTCTGCCCCCTTCCCCCACACCAAGCCTGCCCCTCTCTCTCGCTTACCCATCCCATTTCTGGCTCCTCATCCTGACAATACCTGCCCCCTCTCCCCTTCCCCCAGACCGTCCCTGCCCCCCACCCTGGCAATCCTTGCCCTCTCTCCCCTTCCCCCACACCATCCCTCTCCTCTTCCCCTTCCCCCACACCGTCCCTGCCCCCTTTCACTCTGGCAACCCCTGCCTCACTCTCCCCCTCGCCCACACTGTCCCTGCCCCCACATCCTGACAACCCGTTCCCTGTCTTCCCTTCCCCCAAACCATCCCTGCCCTCCCCTCCCCTCCCCACGCCATCCTGCCCCCTCTCCCCCTCCCCCACACGGTTCCTGCTGCCCACTCCTGCCCCCTTTCTGCCCTGGGATTCCTGCCTGCCTCCCCTGACAGCCCCTACTGCCCACTTCCGTGCCTGAGATCCCCCCAAACCCCACCATCTCTTGCCAGCCAGCGCCAGTGGGGCTCTGTGTCTCTCCCCACCCTCAGTCTGGACTGAACCCTGTCTGATGCGGAAAAGCCCCAGCTCTGTCTCAGTACGGGTCCAAGTCCACAAGTCCAGCCTCTCCACAGGGATGCTCCTCCTGTCTCCAATGCCTATCGTCCCCTTCCCCATTTCCTCCCTGACCGGACAGACTCCCGCTGCTTACATTGCTGATCCCTCCACGGGAAATGGCGGACGAGTTTGGAAGTTTCCGTCGCGTTTTTTTCCTTTTTCCGACATCCTCATCTTCAAAATACGAATCCTTCCCGGGAGAGGAATCACAGATCGTTCAGTTAGAGACTGTCACACTTAATATCCCACCCCGACACAGGGTACCCCAGTGAGAGTCAGTGTGTGTGTGGGACCCGTACCCCAGTGAGAGTCAGTGTGTGTGGGACCCGTACCCCAGTGAGAGTCAGTGTGTGTGGGACCCGTACCCCAGTGAGAGTCAGTGTGTGTGTGGGACCCGTACCCCAGTGAGAGTCAGTGTGTGTGGGACCCGTACCCCAGTGAGAGTCAGTGTGTGTGGGACCCGTACCCCAGTGAGAGTCAGTGTGTGTGTGGGACCCGTGGGGTGCCCCAGGGGTCGGTGCTGGGGCCTCAGCTATTTACCATTTATATAGATGATCTGGAGGAGGGAACCGAGTGCAGGGTGTCGAAATTTGCTGATGACACCAAGATTGGGGGAAAGGCAAATTGTGCGGAGGGTGTGGAGAGTCTGCAGAAGGATCTAGATAGGCTGGGCGAATGGGCCAGGAAATGGCAAATGGAATTTAATGTTGGTAAGTGTGAGGTGGTCCACTTTGGTAGGAAGAATGGTAGGAAGGACTATTACTTACGTGGCGAAAAACTGCAGCAGGCGACGGTGCAGAGGGACCTCGGGGTCCTTGTGCATGAGTCGCAAAAACCCAGCTTGCAGGTGCAGCAGGTGGTCAGGAAGGCGAATGGGATGCTGGCCTTCATAGCGAGGGGGATTGAATATAAAAGTAGGGAGGTCTTGCTGCAGCTGTATAGGGCATTGGTGAGGCCGCAGCTGGAGTACTGTGTGCAGTTTTGGGCGCCGCACCTGCGCAAGGATATTTTGGCCCTGGAGGGAGTGCAGAGGAGGTTTACTAGGCTGATACCGGAGTTGAGGGGATTGAGCTATGAGGAGAGGCTGAATAAACTAGGCTTGTACTCGTTAGAGTTTAGAAGAATGAGGGGAGATCTCATTGAGACGTATAAGATGATGAATGGGATGGATAGGATAGAGGTGGAGAGACTCTTCCCGCTCAAAAAAGACAGTAGGACTAGGGGCACAGCCTCAAGATAAAGGGGAGGCGGTTTAGAACGGAGTTGAGGAGGAACTTCTTCACTCAAAGGGTGGTGAATCTCTGGAATTCTCTGCCCATTGAAGTGGTGGAGGCTGCCTCGCTAAATATTTTTAAGAAGCGGGTTGATGGGTTCTTGATAAGAGAGGGGATTAAGGGTTATGGGGAGAGGGCGGGAAAGTGGAACTGAGCCACAACAGATCAGCCATGATCTTATTGAATGGCGGGGCAGGCTCGAAGGGCTAGATGGCCTACTCCTGCTCCTATTTCTTATGTTCTTATGTACCCCAGTGAGAGTCAGTGTGTGTGGGACCCGTACCCCAGTGAGAGTCAGTGTGTGTGGGACCCGTACCCCAGTGAGAGTCAGTGTGTGTGTGGGACCCGTACCCCAGTGAGAGTCAGTGTGTGTGTGGGACCCGTACCCCAGTGAGAGTCAGTGTGTGTGTGGGACCCGTACCCCAGTGAGAGTCAGTGTGTGTGTGGGACCCGTACCCCAGTGAGAGTCAGTGTGTGTGGGACCCATACCCCAGTGAGAGTCAGTGTGTGTGTGGGACCCGTACCCCAGTGAGAGTCAGTGTGTGTGTGGGAGCCGTACCCCAGTGAGAGTCAGTGTGTGTGTGGGAGCCGTACCCTAGTGAGAGTCAGTGTGTGTGGGACCCGTACCCCAGTGAAAGTCAGTGCGTGTGGGACCCGTACCCCAGTGAAAGTCAGTGCATGTGGGACCTGTACCCCAGTGAGAGTCAGTGTGTGTGACCCGTACCCCAGTGAGAGTCAGTGTGTGTGGGACCCGTACCCCAGTGAGAGTCAGTGTGTGTGGGACCCGTACCCCAGTGAGAGTCAGTGTGTGTGGGGGACCGGTACCCCAGTGAGAGGCAGCTCCTTCAGGAGGAACATTCTAGAATTACCTGCCCTTGTAATGGATCGTCACTAACTTCCTGCTCAGATGAGAAGCTGTCATCCTCATCCTCGGAGTAGTTATCGATATCTGGGGATCGATCTGCGGAGAATGAAAGCACTCTCTCAGCCTCACACTCAACACCCAAATCAGCTCCCTCAGGAAATGCACTGACCCTGAACATTGCAACAACTTCCCAATACTGCCTCTTCAAACTTTACTGATTGTCATTTGATCCACACATCGAAGAAGACAGCACAGGAGGAGGCCATTTGGCCCACCCTTCCTGTGATATCTTTCAATGATCTGTCCAATTACTTCCCCCTTCCCCTTTACACTCTTCTCCCCACAGCCCTGCAAATCTCTCCTTTTCCAGTATCTCCTCCTCCACGTTTGAAAGTTCCTGTTGAATTTGCTTCTACCGCCCTTTCAGGCAGCGCCTTCCAGATCACAATAACTCACAAAAAAACATTCTCCTCATCTCCCCTTCTGGTTCTTTCCCCGATTCTCTTCAGTCTGTGTCCTCTTCCACTCTCCTGACACTGGAAAAACTTCCTCCTTATTCACTTTATCCAAACCCTTCCGGATTCTGAATGCCTCGATTCAATCTCTTCTTAACCTTCTCTGCTCTGAGGGAAATGATCCCAGTTTCTCCCCGTCTCACCATGTGAACTGAAGCTCCCTCATCCCTGGGAGCACTCTAGAAAATCTTCCTCAGTTAGGATTATATTCACTGGAGTTTAGAAGAGTGAGAGGGGATCTGATAGAAACTTATAAATTCTAACAGGGTTAGACAGGGTAGATTCACAAAGAATGTTCCCGATGGTGGGGGGAGTCCAGAACTAGGGGTGGTGATAGTTTGAGGATAAGGGGTAAACCTTTTAGAACTGAGGTGAGGAGAAATTTCTTCACCCAGAGGGTGGTGAATGTGTGGAATTCACTCTTACAGAATCATAGAATCCCTACAGTGCAGAAAGAGGCTATTTGGCCCATTGAGTCTGCACCGACCATAATCCCACCCAGGCCCTACCCCCGTATCCCTGCACATTTACCTGCTAATCCCTCTAACCTACTCATCTCAGGAAACTAAGGGGCAATTTTAGCATAGCCAATTAACCTAACTCACAAATCTTCGGACTGCCGGAGGCAACTGGAGCACCTGGAGGAAACCCATGCAGACACGAGGAGAATGTGCAAATTCCACACACACAATGACCCAAGAAAGTAGTTGAGGCCCAAACGTTGTGTGATTTCAGGAAGAAATTAGATGTAGCTCTTGGGGCTCAAGGGATCGAGGAATATGGGGGGAAGAGGAGATGTTGAATTCGATGATCGGCCATGATCAAAAATGAATGGCGGAGCAGGCTCGAAGGGCCGAATGGCCTCCTCCTGCTTCTAGTTTCTGTGTTTCACTCCAAGGCCTTCCTGACATGTGGAGCTCAGAACTGGGCCCAGTGCTCTGGCTGACGCCTGTATACATCATTGCTGAAGGTTCGGAGTAATCACTTTTGTTCTCTGTTTCTCTATTTATAAAGCTACTGGTTTACATATTTTACACAGCTTGCCCTGGAGTTGTCAGTACTTTCTGTACAGACACTCCCAGCTCTGTGTATTCTGGCACCTCTTTTAGATTCGTCCTATTTAGTTGACATTTGCTGCCCATTTAGCACAACACCACCTGTCTCTAACAGTCCACCTGCTTCCACAATCCTTACCTCCCCTCCAATATTCATAGGATCCCGACAGTGCAGAAAGAGGCCATTCAACCCATCGAGTCTGCACCGACCACAATCCCACCCAGGCCCTATCCCCGTAACCCCACATATTTACCCTGCTAATTTACCCTTGGGGTGGCACAGTGGTTAGCACTGCTGCCTCACAGCGCCAGGGACCCGGGTTCGATTTCCGGCCTCGGGTCGCTGTCTGTGTGGAGTCTGCACGTTCTCCCCGTGTCTGCGTGGGTTTCCTCTGGGTGCTCCGGTTTCCCCCCCACAGTGCAAAAATGTGCAGATTAGGTTGACTGGCTGTGCTAAATTTACTGTAAGGTCAGGGGAATTAGCAGGGTAAATGTGTTGGGTTACAGGAAGAGCACCTGGGTGGGATTGTGGCCAGTACAGACTCGATGGGCCAAATGGACTCTTTCTGCGCTGTAGGGATTCTATGATTTAATCCCTTGACACTAAGGGTCAATTTAACACGGCCGATCCACCTAACCCGCACATCTTTGCACTGTGGGAGGAAACTGGAGCACCCGGAGGAAACCCATGCAGACACGGGGAAAACATGCAAACTCCACACAGAGTGACCCAAGCCGGGAACTGAACCCGGGTCCCTGGCGCTGTGAGGCAGCAGTGCTAACCATTGTGCCACCGTGCTGCCTGGGTCCCTAGCGCTGTGAGACAGCAGTGCTCACCACTGTGCCACTGTGCTGCCCTGGGTCCCTGGCGCTGGCACTGTGAGGCAGCAGTGCTAACCATTGTGCCACTGTGCTGCCCTGGGTCCCTGGCGCTGGCACTGTGAGGCAGCAGTGCTAACCCACTGTGCTGCCTGGGTCCCTGGCACTGTGAGACAGCAGTGCTAACCCACTGTGCCATTGTGCTGCCTGGGTCGCTGGCACTGTGAGGCAGCAGTGCTAACCCACTGTGTCACCGTGCTGCCTGGGTCCCTAGCGCTGTGAGGCAGCAGTGCTCACCACTGTGCCACTGTGCTGCCCCAGGTCCCTGGCACTGTGAGGCAGCAGTGCTAACCCACTGTGCTGCCTGGGTCCCTGGCACTGTGAGGTAGCAGTGCTAACCACTCTGCCATCCTGCTGCCTGGGTTCCTGGCACTGTGAGGCAGCAGTGCTAACCCACTGTGTCACCGTGCTGCCTGGGTCCCTAGCGCTGTGAGGCAGCAGTGCTCACCACTGTGCCACTGTGCTGCCCTGGGTCCCTGGCACTGTGAGGCAGCAGTGCTAACCCACTGTGTCACCGTGCTGCCTGGGTCCCTGGCACTGTGAGGCAGCAGTGCTAACCACTGTGTCACCGTGCTGCCTGGGTCCCTGGCACTGTGAGGTAGCAGTGCTAACCCACTGTGTCACCGTGCTGCCTGGGTCCCTGGCACTGTGAGGCAGCAGTGCTAACCCACTGTGTCACCGTGCTGCCTGGGTCCCTGGCACTGTGAGGTAGCAGTGCTAACCACTGTGTCACCGTGCTGCCTGGGTCCCTGGCACTGTGAGGCAGCAGTGCTAACCCACTGTGTCACCGTGCTGCCTGGGTCCCTGGCACTGTGAGGCAGCAGTGCTAACCCACTGTGCCTGGGTCCCTGGCGCTGCGAGGCAGCAGTGCTAACCCACTGTGCTGCTCTAAAATGGGATTATTGTAGAATCCCTACATTCGACCCATTGAATCTACAGTGACCACAATCCCACCCAGGCCCTATCCTCATCACTCAATACATGTACCCTAGCTAGACTCCCTGACACTAAGGGGCAATTTAGTGTGGCCAATCCACCCTAACACGCACATCTTTGGACTATGGGAGGAAACCAAAGCACCTGGAGGAAACCCATTTTTGTCTCTGGCTGGGCCAGCATTTATTGTCCATCCCTAGTTGCCCTTGGAGGGGCAGTTGAGAGTTGCTGTGGCTCTCGAGTCACATGTAGGCCAGACCGGGGTAAGGACGGCAGATTTCCTTTCCTAAAGGGAACCAAATGGGTTTTTCCCACAATGGATCATCAGTAGATTCTTAGTCCCAGATATTTTTTATTGAATTCAAATTCCACCATCTGCCGTGGCGGGATTCGAACCCGGGTCCCCCAGAACATTGGCTGAGTTTCTGGAACAATAGTCCAGTGATAATACCACTAGGCCATCACCTGTCCCTTGTCTGAGGCTCATGAGGAGGAGGTAGTGTTGTGGGGGGGGCGGTGCTTGGCCACAATCCTAATGGGAGGCCGCCACAGGATCCCTGGGCCTAGCGCATCAAGGCCAGCCTGGGAAACATGCCCTGCAGCTCAATGGGGAAGAGGGCTCCCCTGCACAGGAAAGGCCCAGGCCTCATCCCCGGCCTAGGCTGGCTTCACTGATCTCACCAGTTCAGATCGAGAGGTCCCCTCAATACACCAAGCAGCCTGGCTCTACCTCCTGACCCTGTGCCCAACGACCCAGTCTCCCCGTACGGCTGAGCAGTGACGCCCCCGCCACAGTCGACTAGCTGGTGCCCGCGGCACGGTGCTGCCACTGACCTGACATCTTCACCTTCGGGCCTTCATGGTCAATGGGCTGACTGGACAAGGAGTAAATTCTCACTTCAGCAACCAGGGTGGAGGCCTCCTTGACATTGCTGTGGAGGCCCAGTACCTGTCCTCCCTCACTGGGGTGCTGCATCACCTGCAAACAGTGGAGAGAACATCAGCAGCGGGAAGCAGCGGTCACCCAGCCCCTCGAACCAAAACCAGTCCCAGCGCAGTTTATAATCAGACCCCCAGCCACAGCAAGTTACAGAGATAGGGAGCGGGTGCAGGGGGCTGGAGGGAGGGGGTGTAGAGGGGCTGGAGGGGCTTGGGGAGGTGTAGAGGCTGGAGGGGGGGGTTGTAAGGGCTGGTTGGGTGGATGGGGGGTTGGGGGGATGGGGGGGGTGGGGGAGGGGACTGATGGTCATTACCTCAGCCATGTTGATCATGCCGACAGCCAGTGTTTTATATCCCAGGATGGTTCGATTCTTGTATCGCTTCCTCCGCTGTAACATCACCTGCAGCTTGTTAGCATCTCGCTTCAGGAAGTGAGGATACTGCAGAGAAAATGCAGGGGAAAAGACTGTTGGTGTGGATCAGAAACCCAGAGGCCCCCGCCCCCAATCCCCCAGAGACCCCCCGCCCCCAATCCCCCAGAGGCCCCCGCCCCCAATCCCACACAGAACACCCCAATCCCCCAGAGACCCCCATGCCCCCAATCCCCCAGAGACCCCCGCCTCCAATCCCCCAGAGACCCCCGCCTCCAATCCCCCAGAGACCCCCGCCTCCAATCCCACACAGAACACCCCAATCCCCCAGAGACCCCCATGCTCCCAATCCCCCCGAGACCCCCATGCCCCCAATCCCCCAGAGACCCCCCATGCCCCCAATCCCCCAGAGACCCCCATGCCCCCAATCCCCCAGAGACCCACACCCCCAATCCCCAGAGACCCACGCCCCACCTCCAATCCCCCAGAGACCCCCACCTCCAATCCCCCAGAGACCCATGCCCCCAATCCCCGAGACCCACGCCCCACTCCAATCCCCCAGAGACCCACGCCCCCAATCCCCCAGAGGTCCACGCCCCCAATCCCCCAGAGGCCCACGCCCCCAATCCCCCAGAGGCCCACGCCCCCAATCCCCCAGAGACCCAGACCCCCAATCCCCCAGACACGCACACCTCCAATCCCCCAGAGACCCACATTCTCAATCCCTCAGAGACCCACCCCCCAATCTCCCAGAGACCATCCCCATCCCCTATCCCCCAGAGACACGCTCACCCCTAATCTCCCAGAGACCCCCCCACCCCCAATCCCACAGAGGATGGGAGGGGTTATGGGAATGGCTCCTAGGATAGCAGCATTTACCTGCAGAGAGAAGGTCAGTTGCAGGTCGGTCTCCATCAGGTTGCTGTTGGTCAGGGGAATCTCGTTGGTCCTCAGCACTCGTTTCGATCCCTACAGAACCAGAGATCCCCAGATCAGATCATTAACCGAGCCCAACACCCAGAGATCCCCAGATCAGATCATTAACCCAGCCCCAACACCCAGAGATCCCCAGATCAGATCATTAACCGAGCCCAACACCCAGAGATCCCCAGATCAGATCATTAACCCAGCCCAACACCCAGAGATCCCCAGATCAGATCATTAACCCAGCCCCAACGCTCAGCGACACACCCTCCCCCAGAGCAACCGCCTCCCCGAGCCCCACCCCCTTCACCCAACCCCTCTCCCTCACCCAGTCCCACCCCCTTCACCCAACCCCTCTCCCTCACCCAGCCCCACCCCCTTCACCCAACCCCTCTCCCTCACCCAGCCCCACCCCCCTTCATCCAACCCCTCTCCCTCACCCAGCCCCTCCCCCAGCCCCACCCTCTCCCTTACCCAGCCCCACCCCCTTCACCCAACCCATCCCCCTTCACCCAACCCCTCTCCCTCAACCAGCCCCTCCTCCAGCCCCACCCCTCTCTCCCTCACCCAGCCACACCCCTTACCCCAAGTGAGCCTCCCACAGCAAGACCCCCTCCCCACCCAGCCCCAGCTTCCCACACAGCCCCAATCCCCCATTGTACAGACCCCTAACTCTCAACCCAGAGACCCCAGCCTGCAAACCCCCTCTCATCCACCCCCACTTCCCACGTCACCCATCCTGCACACCCCCCATCACCCACCTCCCCACCCCACTGAGACCCACCCTGCAGACCCCACCCCCCACCCCATTGAGCCCCACCCTGCAGACCCCACCCTCACCCACCCCCCACCCTGCTGAGCCCCACCCTACAGACCCCATCCTCAACCCACGCCCCACCCCACCAAGCCCCACCCTGCAGAGCCCTACCTTGCCAACCCACCCTCACCCCAATGAATCCCACGCTGTAGACCCATCCTCACCACCACACCGACACCACCCCCTGCAGGTTCCCCCCCACCCCACCGTGGGCAGGCTGTGCCCCTTCGCAGTGCCGGCGTCCAGCTTCACCTGCAATTTGACGGCGATTACCACTGAGCTGAGATCTTTGTCCAATTCCTTCAGAACCAGAAGCTTCTTCAGTGTTAAACTGAATAATCTGCCCAGGGAGAGGAGAGAGGGTGAGAGAGCAGCGACTGTACTCCGCTTCCCGAGACTGCACCCCCTTCCTTCAACCCGAGACTGTACCCATCCCCTCACCCTCTTCCTCACCCACCCCGTCCCTCACCCCCTGTGGGACGCAGAACCGGGGGGGGGGGGGGAAGAGGCAGAGCGGAGGAGAGAGGGCGACTGTACCCCGCTTCCCGAGACTGCATCCCGTTCCTTCAACCCGAGACTATACCCAACCCCTCACCACCTTCCTCACCCAACCCGTTCCTCACCACCCCGCCCCACACCGTGGGATGGCAAAACAGTGGGGGAAGAGGCAGAGCGGAGGAGAGAGGGTCAGAGAGCAGCGACTGTACCCCTTCCCTCACCCCCTTGAGACCTACTCGCTCAGGGAGATCCTATCCCTTCCCTCACCCCCCTGTTGGGAAGGAAGGGCAGAGTGGGGGTGAGGAGCAGGGCAGAGTGGGAGGAGAGAGGGGTGTCAGAGTTCACGAGGCTTTGCCCCTCTCCCTGCCCCTTTCCCCCCCTGCTGTGCCCCTTTTCTTGTAGAAATGCTGCCTTTTAGATTTGACACTTTGGAAAGATTTTCCTTTGACTCTCCTTCTCTCCCCATCTGTCTGTCTGTCTGTCTCTGCTCCTCCCGTGTATTGCCAGCTGTCTGTCTCTCTATCCCAGCGAGCACTCACAGCGGAGTCTCTGTATAACATCACACTAAGCTGGATAACATGCAGCCTCCCACTTCCCTCTGCCTGCTCACTGCCACTCCCTGCAGTGCCAATATGTTCAGCTGGAGAGGGGAAAGGGTTTGATCGGGGCCGGGGGTGGCGGGTGGGTTTCATCTGGGGAGGGGGGACAGGGTTTGATCTGGGGAGGGGGAAGCGTGTTTGATCTGGGGAGGGGGGACAGGGTTTGATCTGGGGAGGGGGAAGCGTGTTTGATCTGGGGAGGGGGAAGAGTGTTTGATCTGGGGAGGGGGAAGCGTGTTTGATCTGGGGAGGGGGAAGCGTGTTTGATCTGGGGAGGGGGAAGCGTGTTTGATCTGGGGAGGGGGGAGAGTGTTTGATCTGGGGAGGGGGGAGTGTGTTTGATCTGGGGAGGGGGGAGAGTGTTTGATCTGGGGAGGGGGGAGAGTGTTTTATCTGGGGAGGGGGAAGCGTGTTTGATCTGGGGAGGGGGGAGTGTGTTTGATCTGGGGAGGGGGCAGTGTGTTTGATCTGGGGAGGGGGCAGTGTGTTTGATCTAGGGAGGGGGAAGCGTGTTTGATCTGGGGAGGGGGCAGTGTTTGATCTGGGGAAGGGGCAGTGTTTGATCTGGGGAGGGGAGATATTTTATCTGGGGGGGGAGGGGGGGGGGTCCTGTCCGCCTCCCTCTCTCTTGGAGCGAGTCTAGTCCATCCCCCTCTCTCTGGAAATCAGTCCAGTCTGTCCCTCTCTCTCTGGGAGCCAGTCCAGTCCGTCCCCCTCTCTCTGGGACAGTCCAGTCCGGCCCCCTCTCTCTGGGAGTCAGTCCAGTCCGTCCCCCTCTCTCTGGGACAGTCCAGTCCGTCCCCCTCTTTCCTGTGGGATCTGCCTCACTCTCTCCCCCCCCCTCCCCCAGTGGGATAGGGGTATCTCTGGGATCTGCCTCACTCTCTCCCCCCCTCCCCCAGTGGGATAGGTCCAGTCCGTCCCCCTGTGGGAAAGGGATGTCTGCGGGTGAGAGTGCGCGAGAGAGAGAGTGCGCGCGAGAGAGAGTGCGCGAGAGAGAGTGCGCGAGAGAGAGAGTGCGCGAGAGAGAGAGTGCGCGAGAGACAGTGCGCGCGAGAGAGAGTGCGCGTGAGAGTGAGTGCGCGTGAGAGTGAGTGCGCGTGAGAGAGAGCGCGCGAGAGAGAGCGCGCGAGAGAGAGCGCGCGAGAGACAGAGTGCGCGAGAGACAGAGTGCGCGAGAGACAGAGTGCGCGAGAGACAGAGTGCGCGAGAGACAGAGTGCGCGAGAGACAGAGTGCGAGAGAGAGTGAGAGAGAGTGCGAGAGAGAATGTGAGAGAGAGAGTGTGAGAGAGAGTGCAAGAGAGAGAGAATGCGCGAGAGAGAGAGTGCGCGAGAGAGAGTGCGCGAGAGAGTGCGCGAGAGAGAGAGTGCGCGAGAGAGAGAGTGCGCGAGAGAGAGTGCGCGAGAGAGAGTGCGCGAGAGAGAGTGCGCGAGAGAGAGAGTGCGCGAGAGAGAGAGTGCACGAGAGAGAGAGTGCGAGAGAGAGAGAGTGCGAGAGAGAGTGCGAGAGAGAGAGAGTGCGAGAGAGAGAATGTGTGAGAGAGAAAATGTGTGAGAGAGAGAGTGCATGAGAGAGAGAGAGAGTGTGTGTGTGAGAGAGAGAGTGTGTGAGAGAGAGAGTGTGTGAGAGAGAGAGAGTGTGTGTGGGTGTGTGTGTGTGCGCGTGAGAGAGTGTGAGAATATAAGAACTAGGAGCAGGAGTCGGCCATCTGGCCCCTCGATCCTGCTCTGCCATTCAATAAGATCATGGCTGATCTTTTCGTGGACTCAGCTCCACTTACCCGCCCGCTCACCATAACCCTTAATTCCTTTACTGTTCAAAAATCTATCTATCCTTGCCTTAAAAACATTCAATGAGGGAGCCTCAGCTGGGCAGGGAATTCCACAGATTCACAACCCTTTGGGTGAAGAAGTTCCTCCTCAACTCAGTCCTAAATCTGCTCCCCCTTATTTTGAGGCCATGCCCCCTAGTTCTAGTCTCACCCACCAGTGGAAACAACTTCCCTGCTTCTATCTTATCGATTCCCTTCATAAACTTATATGTTTCTATAAGATTTCCCCTCATTCTTCTGAATTCCAATCAGTATAGCCCCAGTCTACTCAGTCTCTCCTCATAATCCAACCCTCTCAACTCCGGAATCAACCGAGTGAATCTCCTCTGCATCCTCTCCAATGCCAGTATATCCTTTCTCAAGTAAGGAGACCAAAACTGTACACAGTACTCCAGGTGTGGCCTCACCAGCACCTTATTCAGCTGCAACATAACCTCGCTGTTTTTAAACTCCACCCCTCTAGCAATGAAGGACAAAATTCCATTTGCCTTTTTAATTACCTGCTGCACCTCCAAACCAACTCCTTGAGATTCCTGCACAAGGACACCCAGGTCCCTCTGCACAGCAGCATGCTGCAATTTTTTACCATTTAAATAATAGTCCATTTTGCTGTTATTCCGACCAAAATGGATGACCTCCCATTTACCAACATTGTACTCCATCTGTCAGACCCTCGCCCACTCACTTACACTATCTATATCCCTTTGCAGACTTTCAGCATCCTCTGCACACTTTGCTCTGCCACTCATCTTAGTGTCATCTGTGAATTTTGACACTACATTTGGTCCCCAACTCCAAATCATCTATGTAAATTGTAAACAATTGTGGTCCCAACACTGAGCCCTGAGGCACACCACTAGTCACTGATCGCCAACCAGAAAAATATCCATTTACCCCCACACTTTATCTTACGAAGCAGTCTTTGGTGCGACACCTTGTCAAATGCCTTCTGGAAATCCAGATACACCACATCCACAGGTTCCCCATTGTCCACTGCACATGTAACGTTCTCAAAGAATTCCACCAAATTAATCAAACATGACCTTCCCTTCATGAACCCATGCTGTATCTTACCAATGGGACAATTTATATCCCGATGTCTCGCTATTCCTTCCTTCATGATAGGTTCAAGCATTAAAGAGTGATAGCGCGCGAGGGGATACGTGTGCGCCCGCAGGGGGGAGGGTGAGGGCCCATGGGGTGGCTGGCAAGGGAGGGGGTGCACTGGGGAGGAGGGGGTGCCCGCGAGAAGGGGAGGGGGCGCGCCCGCGAGAAGGGGAGGGGGCGCGCCCGCGAGAAGGGGAGGGGGCGCGCCCGCGAGAGGGGGAGGGTGCGCGCCCACTAGGGCGGGGAGGGGGCGCGACCGCTGGGGGGGAGGGGGCGCGCCCGCTGGGGGGGAGGGGGCGCGCCCGCTGGGGGGGAGGGGGCGCGACCGCTGGGGGGGAGGGGGCGCGACCGCTGGGGGGAGGGGGCGCGCCCGCTGGGGGGGAGGGGGCGCGCCCGCTGGGGGGGAGGGGGCGCGACCGCTGGGGGGGAGGGGGCGCGACCGCTGGGGGGAGGGGGCGCGACCGCTGGGGGGGAGGGGGCGCGACCGCTGGGGGGGAGGGGGCGCGACCGCTGGGGGGGAGGGGGCGCGACCGCTAGGGGGGGAGGGGGCGCGCCCACTGGGGGGGGAGGGGGCACGCCCACTGGGGGCAGAGCGCGCGCCTGGGGGAGCGGAGCACGCGCTCATGGGAGGTGCGGAGCGCGCCCCCTGGTGGGGGTGGGGGGGTGGAGCGCACGCTCACGAGGGGGAGAGCGCGCAACCTTGAGGGGCAGAGCGCGCGCACTGCGAGGGAGAGAGCGCGCGCCCGCGAGGGGGAGAGCGCGCGCGCCCGCGAGGGGGAGAGTGCGCGCGCCCGCGAGGGGGAGAGCGCGCGCCCGCGAGGGGGAGAGCGGGCGACCGCGATGGGGAAGTGGCACGGGCGTAAAGGGGAGCGAGGTGGCACGAGGGGGAGGGGGCTCGACCGCGAGGGGTATGAGGCGCGGGCGTGAGAGGGAGGGGAAGGGGTGTGACTGCGAGGGGGAGGGGGCATGACTGCAAGGGGGAGGGCGTGCAGGCGCGACCGCGAGGGGGAGGCGACACAGGCGCGAGGGGGAGGGGGCGCGGGTGCGGGCGTGAGGGTGAGGGGCACGACCACGAGGGGGAGGGGGCACGACCTCAAAGGGGAGGGGGTGTGACCGCGAGGGGGAGGGGGCTTTTGCACGCACGGGAGAGCGCGTTTGGGCGAAAGAGAGAGTGTGCGCGCTGGACAGAGTGTGCGCGCTGGACAGAGTGTGCGCGCTGGACAGAGAGTGCGCGCTGGACAGAGAGTGCGCGCTGGTGAGACAGCGCGCTGGAGAGAGAGTGCGCGCTGGAGAGAGCCTGCGCGCTTGCGAGAGTCTGCGTGCTGGAGCAAGTGCGCGCATTGAAGAGAGTGCGCGCGTTGGAGCGAGTGCGCGCGCTGGATAGAGTGTGTGCGCGCTAGAGAGAGTGCGCGCGCTAGAGAGAGTGCGCGCTAGAGAGTGCACGCGCTGGAGAGAGTGCGCGCGCTGGAGAGAGTTCGCGCGTGAGAGAGAGTGCGCGCGCTAGAGAGAGTGCGCGCTGGAGAGAGTGTGCGCGCTGGAGGGAGTGTGCGTGCTGGAGAGAGTGTGTGCACGAGACATAGTGTGCGCGCTAGGAAGTGTGTGCGCGAGAGACAGAGTGCGTGTACGAGAGAGAGTGTGCGTGCGAGAGTGTGCGCGAGGGAGAGTGCGCGCGCGAGGGAGAGTGCGCGCGTGAGAGTGTGTGCACGAGAGAGTGCGCGCGCTAGAGACAGAGTGCGCGCGAGAGAGAGAGACCGACAGTGACAGATGTACCTACAGGAAGTGAAGCAAACCCACAGCAGTCAGACACACTGCAGCAAACAGAGAAATTGAACAGCGTGCAGCTGAGTCCACATCCCAGAGTGTCTCACCCAAACTACCCCCCACCCCCACAATCCCCTCCCTCAAACTCTGTACTCCAGCCTTCAGCCACATGAACCCTCTCACAGCGCACCCACAATCCCCTCACCAGGTCAAAGAGCACACACCATCCCAAACAACTTCCTCTGTCACCCTCAACGTGGCGAGGGTTAGACCTCGAGTGTATCGGGTAGCTATTCCACCATGTGAGGCAAAGCCAGCAGTCTCCTGCCCCCCACACACACACACGCAGACGCACACAAACAACACTCTTTCTCTCTCACACACTCTCTCTCCCACACACACTCACTCTCTCGCGCACACACACACACTCACTCTCTCGCGCACACACACACACTCTCTCGCGCAAACACACACACTCTCTCGCGCGCGCACACTCTCGCGCGCGCACACTCTCGCGCGCGCACACTCCCGCGCGCGCACACTCTCGCGCGCGCACACTCTCTCGTGGGAGCACACTCTCGCGCACACGCACTCTCGCGCGCACACTCTCGCGCGCACACACTCTCGCGCGCACACACTCACGCGCGCACACACTCTCGCGCGCACACACTCTCGTGCACACACTCGCGCACGCACACACACTCTCGCGCAGACACACTCTCGCGCAGACACACTCTCGCGCAGACACACTCTCTCGCGCGCGCGCGCACACACTCGCGCGTGCACACTCTCGCGCGCGCACACTCACGCGCACACACACACTCTCACGCAGACACTCTCTCGCACGCACACACTCACGTGCGCGCACACACTCTCGCACGTGCGCACACTCACTCGCGCACACACACTCACTCGCGCGCACACACTCACTCACGCGCACACACTCACTCGCGCACACACACTCACTCGCGCACACACACTCACTCGCGCACACACACTCACTCGCGCACACACACTCTCTCGCGCACACACACTCTCTCGCGCGCACACACTCTCTCGCGCGCACACACTCTCTCGCGCGCACACACTCTCTCGCACGCACACACTCTCGCGCGCACACTCTCTCGCGCGCACACTCTCTCGCGCGCACTCTCTCGCGCGCACACTCTCTCGCGCGCACACTCTCGCGCGCGCACACTCTCGCGCGCGCACACTCTCGCGCGCGCACACTCTCGCGCGCGCACACTCTCGCGCACACACACTCGCGCACGCACACACACTCTCGCGCAGACACACTCTCGCGCAGACACACTCTCGCGCAGACACACTCTCGCGCAGACACACTCTCTCGCGCGCGCGCACTCTCTCTCGCGCGCGCACACTCGCGCGCGCACACTCTCGCGCGCGCACACTCTCACGCGCACACACACACTCTCACGCAGACACTCTCTCGCACGCACACTCTCACGTGCGCGCACACACTCTCGCACGTGCGCACACTCACTCGCGCACACACACTCTCTCGCGCACACACACTCTCGCGCACACACACTCTCTCGCGCACACACACTCTCTCGCGCACACACACTCTCTCGCGCACACACTCTCTCGCGCACACACTCTCTCGCGCACACACTCTCTCGCGCACACACTCTCTCGCGCACACACTCTCTCGCGCACACACTCTCGCGCGCACTCTCTCGCGCACACACTCTCTCGCGCACACACTCTCTCGCACACACTCTCGCGCACACACACTCTCTCGCGCACACACACTCTCTCGCGCACACACACTCTCGCGCACACAAACTCTCGCGCACACACACTCTCTCGCGCACACACTCTCTCGCGCACACACTCTCTCGCGCACACACTCGCGCACACACTCGCGCACACACTCTCTCTCGCGCGCGCACACTCTCTCGTGCACACGCGCACACTTTCACGCACACGCGCACACTCTCTCGCGCGCACACACTCGCGGGCGCGCACACTCGCGGGCGCGCACACTCGCGGGCGCGCACACTCGCGGGCGCGCACACTCGCGGGCGCGCACACTCGCGGGCGCGCACACACACTCTCATGCAGACACTCTCGCATGCACACTCTCATGCGCGCGCACACACGCTCTCGCACGCGCACACACACTCTCGCGCACACACACTCTCTCGCGCACACACACTCTCTCGCGCACACACTCTCTCGCGCACACTCGCGCGCACACTCTCTCGCGCACACTCTCTCGCGCGCACACACTCTCACGCACACACACTCTCTCGCGCACACACACTCGCGCACACACACTCTCGCGCACACGCGCACACTTTCACGCACACGCGCGCACACACACTCTCGCGCGCACACACTCTCTCGCGCACACACACTCGCGCACACACACTCGCGCACACACACTCTCTCGCGCGCACACTCTCTCGCGCACACACTCTCTCGCGCACACACACTCTCACGCGCACACACTCTCTCGCGCACACACTCTCTCGCGCACACACTCTCTCGCGCACACACTCTCTCGCGCACACACTCTCTCGCGCACACACTCTCTCGTGCGCACACACACTCTCGCGCGCACACACTCTCGCGCACACAGACTCTCTCGCGCACACACACACTCTCGCGCACACACACTCTCTCGCGCACACACTCTCTCGCGCACACACTCTCTCGCGCACACACACTCTCGCGCACACACACTCTCTCGCGCACACACACTCTCTCGCGCACACACTCTCGCGCACACACACTCTCGCGCACACACACTCGTGCACACGCGCACACTTTCACGCACACGCGCACACTCGCGCGCGCGCACACACTCGCGCGCGCACACACTCTCATGCAGACACTCTCGCACGCACACTCTCACGCGCGCGCACACACACTCTCTCGCACGCGCACACACACTCTCTCGCGCACACACTCTCGCGAACACACCCTCTCTCGCGCACACACCCTCTCTCGCGCACACACACTCTCGCGCACACACTCTTGCGCACACACACTCTCGCGCGCACACACTCTCGCGCGCACACTCTCTCGCGCACACACTCGCGCGCACACACTCTCTCGCGCACACTTTCACGCACACGCGCACACTCGCGCGCACACACACTCCCGCCCGCGCGCACACTCCCGCGCGCGCACACTCGCGCGCACACACTCGCGCGCACACACTCGCGCGCGCACACACTCTCGCGTGCACACACACTCCCGCGCGCACACACACTCTCGCGCACACACACTCACTCGCACGCACACACACTCTCACACACACACTCTCACACACACTCTCTCACACACACACTCTCTCTCTCACACACACACTCTCTCACACACACACTCTCTCTCTCACACACTCTCTCTCTCACACACTCTCTCTCTCACATACACACTCTCTCTCTCACACACTCTCACACACACTCTCTCTCACACACACACACACACACTCTCTCACACACACACTCTCTCTCTCACACACACACTCTCTCTCTCACACACACACTCTCTCTCTCTCACACACACTCTCTCTCTCTCACACACACTCTCTCTCTCTCACACACACTCTCTCTCTCTCACACACACTCTCTCTCTCTCACACACACTCTCTCTCTCACACACACACTCTCTCTCTCACACACACACTCTCTCTTTCACACACACACTCTCTCTCTCACACACACACTCTCTCTCTCACACACACACTCTCTCTTTCACACACACACTCTCTCTCTCACACACACACACTCTCTCACACAGATACACACTCTCTCACACAGATACACACTCTCTCACACAGATACACACTCTCTCTCTCACACACACTCTCTCTCATAAGAACATAAGAAATAGGAGCAGGAGTAGGCCATCTAGCCCTTCGAGCCTGCCCCGCCATTCAATAAGATCATGGCTGATCTGTCGTGGCTCAGTTCCACATTCCTGCCCTCTCCCCATAACCCTTAATCCCCTCTCTTATCAAAAACCCATCAACCCGTGTCTTAAAAATATTTAGCGAGGTAACCTCCACCACTTCAACGGGCAGAGAATTCCAGAGATTCACCACCCTTTGAGTGAAGAAGTTCCTCCTCAACTCCATTCTAAACCGCCCCCCTTTTATCTTGAGGCTGTGCCCCCAGTCCTACTATCCTTTCTGAGCAGGAAGAGTCTCTCCACCTCTATCCTATCCATCCCATTCATCATCTTATACGTCTCAATGAGATCTCCCCTTATTCTTCTAAACTCTAACAAGTAAAGCCTAGTTTATTCAGCCTCTCCTCATAGCTCAACCCCCTCAACTCCGGCATCAGCCTAGTAAACCTCCTCTGCACTCCCTCCAAGGCCAAAATATCCTTGCGTAAGTACGGCGCCCAAAACTGCACACGGTACTCCAGCTGCGGCCTCACCAATGCCCTATACAGCTGCAGCAAGACCTCCCTACTTTTATATTCAATCCCCCTCGCTATGAAGGCCAGCATCCCATTCGCCTTCCTGACCACCTGCTGCACCTGCAAGCTGGGTTTTTGCGACTCATGCACAAGGACCCGAGGTCCCTCTGCACCGTCGCCTGCTGCAGTTTTTCTCCACGTAAGTAATAATCCTTCCTACCATTATTCCTACCAAAGTGGACCACCTTGCACTTGCCAACATTAAATTCCATTTGCCATTTCCTGGCCCATTCGCCCAGCCTATCTAGATCCTTCTGTAGACTCTCCACACCCTCTGCACAATTTGCCGTTCCACCAATCTTGGTGTCATCAGCAAATTTCGACACCATACACTCGGTTCCCTCCTCCAGAATCATCTATATAAATGGTAAATAGCTGAGGCCCCAGCACCGACCCCTGGGGGCACTCCACTAGTCACCATCCGCCAATCCGAATAGCACCCATTGACCCCCACTCTCTGCCTCCTATTTGACAACCAGTCCTCTATCCACACTAACACCCTACCCCCAACTCCATGTCCCCTGACCTTCTGCAATAACCTCTTGTGAGGTACCTTGTCAAACGCCTTCTGAAAATCCAGAAAGACCACATCCACCGGCTCTCCTCTATCACCGCCCTAGACACATCCTCATAGAACTCCAGTAAATTTGTCAGACACGACTTCCTTCTCACACACACTCTCTCTCTCTCACACACACTCTCTCTCACACACACCACTCTCTCACACAGATACACACTCTCTCACACACACACACTCTCACACACTCTCTCTCACAAACACGCTCTCTCTCTCTCACACACACGCTCTCTCTCTCTCACACACACGCTCTCTCTCTCTCACACACACGCTCTCTCTCTCTCACACACACGCTCTCTCTCTCTCACACACACGCTCTCTCTCACACACACACTCTCTCACACAAACTCTCTCTCTGACACACACTCTCTCACACAGATACACACTCTCTCTCTCACACACACACTCTCTCTCACACACACACACTCTCTCTCACACACACACCCTCTCTCACACACACACGCTCTCTCACACACACGCTCTCTCATACACGCTCTCTCATACACGCTCTCTCACACACACTCTCTTTCACACTCACACACACTCCCTCTCTCACACTCACACACACTCCCTCTCTCACACACACACACTCCCTCTCTCACACACACACTCCCTCTCTCACACACACACACTCCTCTCTCACACACAACAACCTCTCTCTCTCACACACACACCCTCTCTCACACACACACACTCCCTCTCTCACACACACACACTCCCTCTCTCTCATGCACACACTCATTCTCCCTCTCTCTCACACTCACTCTCTCTCTCTTACGCGCACACTCACTCACACGCACACTCTCTCACGCGCACACTCACTCTCTCATGCACACACTCTCTCACGCACACTCTCTCACGCACACACTCTCTCACGCACACACTCACTCTCTCTCACGCACACACTCTCTCACGCACACACTCTCTCATGCACACACCCACTCTCTCACGCACACACCCACTCTCTCACGCACACACCCACTCTCTCTCGCACACACCCACTCTCTCTCGCACACACCCACTCTCTCTCGCACACACCCACTCTCTCTCGCACACACCCACTCTCTCTCGCACACAACCACTTTCTCTCGCACACACCCACTCTCTCTCGCACACACTCACTCTCTCTCACGCACACACTCTCACTCTCTCTCACGCACACACTCTCACTCTCAGACACACACTCTCACTCTCTCTCAGACACACACTCTCACTCTCTCTCAGACACACACTCTCACTCTCTCTCAGACACACACTCTCACTCTCTCTCAGACACACACTCTCACTCTCTCTCAGACACACACTCTCACTCTCTCTCAGACACACACTCATTCTCCCTCACTCTCAGACACATTCACTCTCCCTCTCTCTCTCACACACACACAAACTCTCTCTCACACACACACATTCACACACACTCACTCTTTTTCAGACACACACTCACTCTCTCTCAGACACACACACACTCTCTCTCAGACACACACACACTCTCACTCTCTCTTGCACACAGGCACACACAGATACAGCTGGAATGGCCTAGGATTCTCCTCAGGCCTCAATCTGCCAGCTGCTCTCACCCAGTGTGCCTCCCAGGATCACAGGATTTAAAGGTCCAACTCATATTCTGTCCATTACGCGGAGGGGGGCTTGGCCTCAGGAGCCCTGGCTAGGCAGGGCACAAACTCAGTGTACACTCCTTCTCTATCTCTGTAACACCCTCAGCCCCCAACACCCCCTCACTATCTCTGTAACCTCCTCCAGACCCTACCCCCCTCCCTATCTCTGTCACCTCCTCCAGCTCCTACAACCCTCCCACAGTGTGGCGCTCCCTCAGCACCGACCCTCCGACAGTGTGGCCCTCCCTCAGCACTGACTCTTCCACAGTGCGGCGCTCCCTCGGCACCGACCGTCCCACAGTGCGGCGCTCCCTCGGCACTGACCCTCCCACAGTGCGGCGCTCCCTCGGCACTGACCCTCCCACAGTGCGGCGCTCCCTCAGCACTGACCCTCCCACAGTGCGGCGCTCCCTCGGCACCGACCGTCCCACAGTGCAGCGCTCCCTCAGCACTGACCCTCTGGCAGTGCAGCACTCCTCAGTACTGACCCTCTGACAGTGCGGCGCTCCCTCAGCACTGACCCTCTGACAGTGCAGCACTCCCTCAGCACTGACCCTCCCACAGTGCGGCGCTCCCTCGGCACCGACCGTCCCACAGTGCAGCGCTCCCTCAGCACTGACCCTCTGGCAGTGCAGCACTCCCTCAGTACTGACCCTCTGACAGTGCGGCGCTCCCTCAGCACTGACCCTCTGGCAGTGCAGCACTCCCTCAGCACTGACCCTCTGACAGTGCGGCACTCCCTCAGCACTGACCCTCTGGCAGTGCAGCACTCCCTCAGCACTGACCCTCTGGCAGTGCGGCACTCCCTCAGCACTGACCCTCTGGCTCTGGTGTTTAGTACAGACTGGTGCTGGGGATGCGTTAAGTTTCCCTCTGTGGGGAGAGTTGTCACTGTGCACACTGTCCTCAGGGCGCTGTGTGCTGAGCCGGGGAGGACAGATTTAGACCGAGGTGATAAACAAGTGAGAGTGGATGAGGTGATGTTATCTTGCAGCCCGGAACAGTTACTGAATCCTCAGTGATATAAACCCAGCCACTGTCTGTGAGCGCCACACTGTCCAGAACCCTCAGCACCTGCTGCTGTGAGCCCCCCACCCCGTCCCGCAGTCCCCGCCCCACAACCCCCGAGTCCCCCACCCTGCAATCTCCAGGGGGGGATCAAAGGGAGTGTGAACACACTCCACAAGATACAATAGAGAGACATGCGTGACCGTTGCTGTCAATCAGATATGACACATGGACTCACACGCAAACGGAATCATGTACACTGCAGTCTGGCGAACACATACGTAATGCACACACGCAGACCACACGCAGGCTCACGCAGATTCAGACTCGCAAATGCAGACACACAGAAACATAGACTCACATGGATACACAGACTCACAGACAGACACACATACACAAATGCACATATATTGTTTAAAAAACTTACACACCCACGGGCACGTGCAGCTCACTGTGCACGTACATTCCTAGGTTCACGCACTCACAGACACCCATGAGCAAACTGACCCAGACACACAAAAACACCGCAGGTTGTCAGTAATGAATGTCTGGGGTGGTCAACAGCTTCCATGTTTGGTACAGATCCCAGCGTCCCCCCTCCCCATGTCTCAGCACCTTGAAGGAGCAGGGGGCAAGCACCGGCGCTGGGGTGGGGGGGGGGGGTGGGTAGAGTGTTGGAGTGAGAGGATGGGAGGGGGGAAATAAAGAGGAGGGAAAGGGAGAGGGACAGAGAGAGAGAGGAGGGACAGAGAGAGAGAGGAGGGACAGAGAGAGAGAGGGGGGACAGAGAGAGGGAGAGAGAGAGGGGGTACAGAGAGAGGGAGAGAGAGGGGGGTACAGAGAAGGTGGAGAGAGAGAGAGGGGGGGACAGAGAGAGGGGAGGTAACAGAGAGAGAGAGGGTGGGGGCAGAGAGAGGAGAGGGTGGGGGCAGAGAGAGAGAGATGGGGGGGGACAGAGAGAGAGACAGAGGGGGACAGGGAGAGAGAGAGACAGAGGGGGGGACAGAGAGACAGAGGGGGGGCAGAGAGAGAGAGACAGAGGGGGACAGGGAGAGAGAGAGACAGAGGGGGACAGGGAGAGAGAGAGCAGAGGGGGAGAGAGAGAGAGACAGAGGGGACAGGGAGAGAGAGAGAGACAGAGGGGGACAGGGGAGAGAGAGACAGAGGGGGACAGGGAGAGAGAGAGACAGAGGGGGACAGGGAGAGAGAGAGACAGAGGGGGAGAGAGAGAGAGAGACAGAGGGGGACAGGGAGAGAGAGAGAGACAGAGGGGGACAGGGAGACGAGAGAGACAGAGGGGGAGAGAGAGACAGACAGACAGACAGACAGAGAGACAGACAGAGGGGAAGTGGAACAAGGATGAGGGAGACAGAGACAAAGAGAGAGAGTCGCAGTGACGGTGGGAGTGAAGATGGAGGCAGCGAGAACTACCCTGTATCCTCGGTTCCGGGCTCCTTACCTGGACATACAGGTGAGGGAGAAGCGGGGTGAGGGAGAAGCGGGGTGGGGGAGAAGCGGGGTGGGGGAGAAGCGGGGTGGGGAGAAGCGGGGTGGGGGAGAAGCGGGGTGGGGGAGAAGCGGAGAAGCGGGGTGGGGGAGAAGCGGGGTGGGGGAGAAGCGGGGTGAGGGAGAAGCGGGGTGAGGGAGAAGCGGGGTGAGGGAGAAGCGGGTGGGGGTAAGGGGGTGGGGGTAAGGGTGAGGGGGCGAGGGTGAGGGGGCGAGGGTAAGGGGGTGAGGGGGCGAGGGTGAGGGGGCGAGGGTGAGGGGGCGAGGGTAAAGGTGAGGGGATAAGGGTAAAGGGGTGAGGGGTTGGGGGTGAGGGTAAGGGGGTGAGGGGGTAGTGGTTGTGAGGAGATGAGGGGGTAGGGGGTGAGGGTAAGGGGGTCAGGGGGTGGGGGAGAGGGGGTGAGGGTAACGGGGGTGAGGGGGTAGTGGTTGTGAGGAGATGAGGGGGTATGGGGGTGAGGGGGTGAGGGTGAGCGTAAGAGAGTGAGGGGGTGAGGGTGAGAGTGAGGGTGAGGGGGTGAGGGTAAGGGGGTGAGGGTGAGGCTGAGGGGAAGGGGGTGAGGGGAAGGGGGGAAGGAGGGTGAGGGTACGGGGTGAGGGTACGGGGTGAGGGTAAGGGGGTGAGGGTAAGGGGTGAGGGTAAGGGGGTGAGGGGGTGAGAGTAAGGGGGTGAGGGTAAGGGGGTGAAGGTGAGGGGGTGGGGGTGAGGGGGTGGGGGTGAGGGTGTGAATCGGGAGGCTCTCCCCGGTCTGCAGGCTCTTTACCTGGGCACACAGTTCGGGAAGGATTGGGCAGAATGAAAATGGATACAGTGAAGGGTGGCACAGTGGGTTAGCGCTGCTGCCTCACAGCACCAGCGACCCGGGTTCGATTCCTGCCTCGGGTCACTGACTGCGTGGAGTTAGTACATCCTCCCCGTGTCTGCGTGGGCTTCCTCCGGGTGCTCCGGTTTCCTCCCACACTCCGAAAGGCGTGCGGGTTGGATGGATTGGCCCTTAGTGTCAGGGGGATTAGCGAGGGTAAATACATGGGGCCTGGGTTGTGATCGGTGCAGACTCGATGGGTCGAATGGTCTCCATGTGCCCTGTAGGGACTCTGTGAGGGTTGGGTACAGGGTAAGGGGGTTATTCCAGTCCCTGTCCCCCCGGTTCCATACCCCTTACCTGGGTACACAGCTCGGGGAGGAGCGGGGTACAGGGTGAGGGGTGGGGAGTGGGGTACAGGGTGAGGGGGTGAATCTGGAGGCTGTGCCCAGTTCCCCTGCCCCTTACCTGGGTACACAGCTCGGGGAGGAGCGGGGTGAGGGTTGGGGAATGGGGTACAGGGTAAGGGGGCTATCCCAGTCCCTCTCCCCGGTTCCCCTGCCCCTTACCTGGGTACACAGCTCGGGGTGAGGGGGTGAGGGTTGGGGAATGGGGTACAGGGTAAGGGGGCTATCCCAGTCCCTCTCCCCGGTTCCCCTGCCCCTTACCTGGGTACACAGCTCGGGGAAGAGCGGGGTGAGGGTTGGGGAGCGGGGTGAGGGTAAAGGGGGTGAATCTGGAGGCTGTGCCCGGGTCCCCTGCCCCTTACCTGGGTACACAGCTCGGGGAGGAGCGGGGTGAGGGTTGGGGAGCAGGGTGAGGGTAAAGGGGGTGAATCTGGAGGCTGTGCCCGGGTCCCCTGCCCCTTACCTGGGTACACAGCTCGGGGAGGAGCGGTCTATCTCCCAGGTTGCGAACAGGTTCATGTTGACGGTTCTCGGAGCTGATCCCGGGGCCGAGCCCGAGCGGTGCGGCTTCTCCCCCATCCTGGAGCCGGGACACGGGCTGCTCCTAGCGGGGCTTCTCCCGGGGCCAGAGCCGCTCCCCCCGGGGCTTCTCCCGCTCCGGATCCGCTCTCACTCTGCGCTGGTTCCGGATTCACTCAGAGGAAGCGGAAATTCCCCAGCACAAGAGACACAGAGAGAGAGAGTGTACAACATACAGTATACAGCACAGACAGAGTAAAACACAGTGTACAGAGAGAGGGAGTACAACACAGCGTATGTACACGGTGCGTACAACATACAGTATACAGTACAGAGTAAAACACAGTGTACAGAGAGAGAGAGTACAACACAGCGTATGTACACAGTGCGTACAACATACAGTATACAGCACAGAGTAAAACACTGTACAGAGAGTACAACACAGCGTATGTACACAGTGCGTACAACATACAGTATACAGCACAGAGTACAACACAGTGTACACAAAGAGAGTACAACACCGTGTATGTGCATAGAGAGAATACAACACAGTGTATGTACACAGAGAGTGTGTACAACGTACAGTACACAGCACAGACAGAGTACAACACAGTGTACACAGAGAGTACAACAGTATATGTACACAGAGAGTGTGTACAACATGCAGTACACAGCACACAGTATAACACAGTGTACAGAGAGTGTGTACAACATACAGTACACAGCACAGAGTGTACAACAGTGTGCACAGTACACAGTGTGTATACCATTGCACAGAATGTGTACAGCACAGAGAGTGCATGCCACATTGTGTACAGTACAGCACAGGGAGAGAGTACAACACAGTGTACACAGCACACAGTGTACACACAGCACACAGAGAGTACAACAGAGTACACAGCACAGAGTGTGTACAACACTGTACACCACACAATGCACACAGTGCGGCGCTCCCTCGGCACTGACCCTCCCACAGTGTGATACTGTATTCAGGGTGTTTGTATTTTGCATAACCCACAACCTTCTGGCTTTGAGGTGAGATTGTAACGACCTGGCCTGGGGCTGAACTCAGGTCGAAGAGGTGGCCATTCAGCCCCTCGATCCTGTCAATGTGGGAGTGAAGCTGGTTGAGGTTTAAAGCAGTGGTGCTCTGACTGGCACTTTGTTTAACAGGCCTGAATCCCCAGTGCTTCAAGCATTCAATTCAATTAATCTCCTTCAATATCTTCATTTCATTCCTTCCCAGAACCCTTACGATTCCCCCCAGACCCACAGCCTGCCTTTAATTATTCTGAAATGTTCTGGAGTCTGATGGGAATTCGAATCCTGGAACATTTCAGCCAAAATGCCATTGATGGAAACTCCCCCAGTAGCCAGGGTGCAGTGGGGAAGTTATTCAACTTGGTAATGCATCACAAAATCACATCCCCCCCCCTTCTCCTGTCAATCTGGCATTGAGTTGAATCTCTTCTCATGTTCCTCTTTCCATTATCTCAGGGACAGGAGTCTCCCCCAGCCTTCCTCCCCCCTCCCATTCAACCTCAAACACATCACTGGTAAAACACAAACCAGTGAGAGTCAGTGTGTGTGTGTGTGTGTGAGACCCGTACCCCAGTGAGAGTCAGTGTGTGTTTAGGACCTGTACCCCAGTGAGAGTCAGTGTGTGTTTGGGACCCGTACCCCAGTGAGAGTCAGTGTGTGTGGGACCTGTACCCCAGTGAGAGACAGTGTGTGTGAGTCAGGTTTTTGGTGAAGGGAATTTAGAAGATTTGCTGCTTCTTGTTAAGTGGAATTTGAATGAAGGGCAGCAAATGGTTTCATTGTCAATGTTTCAGGAACAGGATGGTGTTGTCTGACTGCAGAATTGATAAAATTCTGCTCAGGAACATCCTCACTCACAACTCACAATACAGGCAGCAGAAATGGCTGAAAATTCATTGAAAGGAGGTTCTGAATGGAAACAGAGAGGGGAAGGCAGTGAGAGAGAGACAGAGAGAGAGTCAGTGAGAGACAGAGAGAGAGAGAGACACAGAGAGAGCGAGAGACAGTGAGAGAGAGAGAGACACACACACAGAGAGAGAGAGAGACAGATTCAGCGAGACAAGGACAGCGAGAGAGAGAGCGAGACAGACGGAGAGACAGAGAGAGACAAAAAAAGAGACAGTGAGAGACAAAGACAGGGACAGATAGAAAGCGACACAGAGACAGACTGGGACAGAGAGAGAGGCACACAGACAGAGTGACAAACAGGGAGAGAGAGAGACACACAGAGAGAGGCAGCGATCCCAAGAGAAGGGCACTGAGATAGAGAGAGAATGATAGATGCAGATAAATGGAGAGGAATGACAGCGAGAGAACAGGTATGGTGAAGAGGCAGAAAGCTGAGTGATAGCACACATCCCAGGGTAAATACTGAGCCGTTTGTGAAATGATCTCCACTCAACATCATGGGATTGAAATCTGTGTTTTTCTTGCAGGAATAATTGGGGATGGAGTGATTAAATTCTATTTAATGTTGGCTATGTTTCTGCTGCTCCTTCTCTGCGTCCTTGTTGATGAGGGAAATCTCCAGGGAGCTGCCCCCTTTTCACTCACTCATTTCCCAGCCTGGACTCTCAGTGTTCAGATAGCAGGCAGGCAGATAGAGGGTGACACAGGACGCCAGGCTGAGAGCTGCCTATTCATGTAGGCCACAAATGAAGCCTGGGGCTTTCCTGCTGGCTGTTTGGAGTTGGGGGGGTGGGGGTGCAGGGAGGTAGTGTCACATCAGGTAGTGATGATCTGGTTCCATCTGCCCTGCAGCTGATGATAAAGATAAGGTCTTTGAGAACACTGGGTCTGGCTCCAGCGGATTTCCAAGGCTTGGTACATAGAAACATAGAAGATAGGAGCAGGAGGAGGCCATTCTGCCCTTCGAACCTGCTCCGCCATTCACCACCATCATGGCTGATCACGCAACTCTATAGCCTAATCCTGCTTTCTCCCCATAACCTTTGATCCCGTTCGCCCCAAGTGCTATATCCAGCCGCCTCTTGAATACATTCAATGTTTTGGCATCAACTACTTCCTGTGGGAATGAATTCCACAGGCTCACTGGGTGAAGAAATGTCTCCTCATCTCCATCCTAAATGGTCTACCCCCAATCCTCAGACTGTGACCCCTGGTTCTGGACTCCCCCCACCATCAGGAACATCCTCCCTGCATCTACCCTGTCTAGTCCTGTTATAATTTTATAAATCTCTATGAGATCCCCCCCTCATTCGTCTGAACTCCAGTGAAAACAATCCTAACCTGGTCAATCTCTCCTCATACATCAGTCCCACCATCCCCGGAATCAGCCTGGTAAACCTTCACTGCTCTCCCTCGAGAGCAAGAACATCCTTCCTCAGAAAAGGAGACCAAAACTGCGCACAATACTCTCGGTGTGGCCTCACCAAGGCCCCTGGATAATTGCAACAATACATCCCTGCTCCTGTACTCAAAACCTGTCTCTGTGAAGGCCAACATACCATTTACCTTCTTTACCGCCTGCTGCACCTGCACGCTTATCTTCAGCAACTGGTGCACCAGGATACCCAGATCCCTCTACACACTCCCCTCTCCCAATTTACACCCATTCAGGTAGTAATCTGCCACCTTGTTTTTGCTTCCAAAGTGAAGCACTTGGTTATGTTTGGTGAGGTCTGGCAATGCTTTGGTCATCGGCATGTGGAGAAAGACGTTGTTTCCATTTTTTGTTATTCATTTGTGGCACATGGGTATCACTGGTGGAAGAGCCAATTACTGGGTAGGTGCACAGGTTTAAGGTGTGAGGGGCAAGGTTTAAAGGAGATGTACAAGGCAGGTTTTTTTGTTTACACAGAGGGTGGTGTGTGCCTGGAACTCGCTGCTGGGGGAGGTAGTGGAAGCGGATATGATGGTGAGTTTTAAGGGGTGTCTTGACAAATATATGAATAGGATGGAAATAGAGGGATATGGTCCCTGGAAGAGTAGGGGGTTTCAGTTCAGTCGGGCAGCATGGTTGGCACAGGAGGGCCAAAGCGCCTGTTTCTGTGCTGTAATTTTTCTTTCTTTTGCTGGTTGACCAGCATTTATTGCCCATCCCTAGTTGCCCTTGGAGGGGCAGTTGAGAATCACCCACATTGCTGTGGCTCTGGCCTTTATAGCGAGGGGGATAGAATATAAAAGCAGGGAGGTCTTGCTGCAACTGTACAGGGTACTGGTGAGGCCGCAGCTGGAGTAGTGTGTGCAGTTTTGGTCGCCGCGCTTGCGCAAGGATATATTGGCCTTGGAGGGAGTGCAGAGGAGGTTCACTAGGCTGATACCAGAGATGGGGGGGTTGGACTATGAAGAGAGACTAAATAGACTGGGTCTGTACTCGTTGGAGTTTAGAAGGATGAGGGGGGATCTTATAGAGATGTATAAGATAATGAAGGGGATGGATAGGGTAGAGAGATTCTTCCTGCTCAGAAAGGATAGCAGGACTAGAGGGCACAGCCTCAAGGTAGTGGGGGGGGGGGGGGGGGGGGGGGGCGGCGCAGGGCGCAGTTTAGATCGGAGTTGAGGAGGAACTTCTTCACTCAAAGGGTGGTGAATCTCTGGAATTCTCTGCCCGTTGAAGTGGTGGAGGCTACCTCGCTAAATATATTTAAGTCACGGGTAGATAGGTTTTTGATAGACAGGGGAATTAAGGGTTATGGGGAGAAAGCGGGAAAGTGGAACTGATCCACTTCAGATCAGCCATGATCTTATTGAATGGCGGGGCAGGCTCGAAGGGCTAGATGGCCTACTCCTGCTCCTATTTCTTATGTTCTTACGTGTAGGCCAGACCAGGCAAGGATGGCACATTTCCTTCCCTAAAGGGAATCAGATGGATCCGACAATGGGTCATCAGTAGATTCTTAATTCCAGATTTTTTGTGTTGAATTCAGATTCCACCATCTGCTGTGGCGGGATTCAAACCCGGGTCCCCCCAGAACATTAGCTGAGTTTCTGCAGAATACTGCTCGGTCATCGCCTCCCCACTCTGGGGCCAGAGGGGGAGAGTCTCAGTATTTCTTCTTTCACAGGGGAGGGAATCTGTGGAATTGTTTCCCCGCAGCGGGTAGGTCAGAGTCAAGGCTGAGACAGATAGATTTAAATCAATAAGGGAACCAAGGGTTAGGGGGATAATGTGGGAAAGTGGAGGATTATCAGATCAGTTATGATCTCACTGAATGGTGGAACAGATTTGATGGGCTGAATGGTCCACTGCTGCTCCTACATCTTGTGGAGAAAGTGTTGCAGCTTTACAAGGGGTGAGAGGAGTGTGGAAATACTAACAGGCAGCAGCGGATAAAGTTAAAATTTACTTATTAGTCACTAGTAAGGTTTACATTAACACTGCAATGAAGTTACTGTGCAATTCCCCTAGTCGCCATACTCTGGCGCCTGATGGGTCAATGCACCCTAACCAGCACATCTTTCAGACTGTGGGAGGAAACTGGAGCACCCGGAGGAAACCCATGCAGACACGGGGAGAATGTGCAGACTCTGCACAGACACTGTGCTACCGTGCTGCCCCAAGTGGAGTGGCGCATCAGCACAGTGGGTCAGCACTGCTGCCTCACAGCGCCAGGGACCCAGGTTCAGTTCCCAGCTCAGGTCACTGTCTGTGTGGAGTCTGCACGGGTTTCCTCCCACAGTCCAAAAGACGTGCTGGTTAGGGTGGATTGATCTGAACAAGCGTCAAGTGTGGCAACTAGGGGATTTTCACAGTAACTTCACTGCAGTGTTAATGTAAGCCGACTTATAACTCAAATAAATTTTACTTTGGATAAAAAAGAGAAAGGACACTCCATTGATTAAAAAAAATCACAACTTTAATACAACAAGAATGGCGAGGGGGGGGGTAGAGGGAGGGGGGGGGTAGAGGGAGGGAGGGGGGAGAGGGAGGGAGGGGGGGGGAGAGGGAGGGGGAGAGCGGGAGAGGGAGGGGGGTGAGCGGGAGAGGGAGGGGGGAGAGCGGGGGAGAGGGGAGGGGGGAGAGAGAGAAGGGGGGAGAGAGGGGGGGGGGAGAGAGAGAGGGGGGGGAGAGAGGGGAGAGAGAGAGAGAGGGGAGAGAGAGAGAGAGAGGGGAGAGAGAGGTGGGGAGGGGGGAGAGAGGTGGGGGGAAGAGGAGGGAGAGGGAGGTAGAGTGGTGGGGGGAGGGGGTAGGGGGATGGAGAGGGTGAGAGGGGGGAGTGAGAGGGTGGTGGTGGACAGGGTGAGAGGGTGGAAACAGGGACAGCAGGCGAGGGAGAGAAGCTCAGCCTCTGAGGTTAGAATTTGAACTCCTTGTATTTCTTGGTTCCTCGGCTGCTGTCAGCTGGCTGCGCTTTCCTCTTCTTTTGCTGCAGAGACAAGCAGAACGAATTAGAAACTACAGTGATGTAGCGCCTTGGACAGGGCCGTAACCAATCTCACATCCGCAGAGACTCCGGACCGCACTGTACCAGTCCAGAGAACATCATTAAGGGGGCTCCGATCCCAGAGGGAGGCCCGGGGGAGTGGGCTCCGATCCCAGAGGGAGGCCCGGCCGTGGGGGAGGCGGGGGGGTGAGTCTGATCGCAGAGGGAGGTGGTTCAGGTTTAGGAAGGGGATTCCGGAATTCAGGGCCCCAGGCAGCTGAGTACACGGCTGCCCCAGTGCAGTGATGCACAGAGTCCGCTCCGAGTCCAGCAGTTAGTCAGTAAGCTGATCAGAGACAGGTACAGAGCAGCCTCAGACTGTTACAGCAGGGATCAGCTCCAATCTCAGTTCCAGTAAGCCCACTGCTGACAGGACAGGTGCTTTGAATAAACCTGCTGAAAGCTGCCGCTCAACCAGGCCTATTTATTTTGGAGCTGTGCCAAGGCTCAGGTATAAGCAGGATTCAGGAGGTGACCTTGCTCTGTCCCATTCCAAATCCACAACAGTGGGAACTCAGCACAGCTCCAGATTCCAATCGCAAGATCCCCACATCCCCAACTCTAGTGGGGTAGGGGAGACGGGGAACACTCAGTATTAACAGCCCCCCCAACCCCTCAGCACACACACACATCTTCCAATATAGTACACAGCAAGCAGAGTTAACCCCGTGCTGTACCTGTCCTGGGAGTGTTTGATGGGGGACAGTGTAGAGGGAGCTTTACTCTGTATCTAACCCCATGCTGTACCTGTCCTGGGAGTGTTTGATGGGGGGACAGTGTAGAGGGAGCTTTACTCTGTATCTAACCCCGTGCTGTACCTGTCCTGGGAGTGTTTGATGGGGGGACAGTGTAGAGGGAGCTTTACTCTGTATCTAACCCCGTGCTGTACCTGTCCTGGGAGTGTTTGATGGGGGGACAGTGTAGAGGGAGCTTTACTCTGTATCTAACCCTGTGCTGTCCCTGTCCTGGGAGTGTTTGATGGGGGACAGTGTAGAGGGAGCTTTACTCTGTATCTAACCCCGTGCTGTACCTGTCCTGGGAGTGTTTGATGGGGGGACAGTGCAGAGGGAGCTTTACTCTGTATCTAACCGTGCTGTACCTGTCCTGGGAGTGTTTGATGGGGACAGTGTAGAGGGAGCTTTACTCTGTATCTAACCCCGTGCTGTACCTGTCCTGGGAGTGTTTGATGGGGGGACAGTGTAGAGGGAGCTTTACTCTGTATCTAACCCCGTGCTGTACCTGTCCTGGGAGTGTTTGATGGGGGGACAGTGTAGAGGGAGCTTTACTCTGTATCTAACCCTGTGCTGTCCCTGTCCTGGGAGTGTTTGATGGGGGACAGTGTAGAGGGAGCTTTACTCTGTATCTAACCCCGTGCTGTACCTGTCCTGGGAGTGTTTGATGGGGGGACAGTGTAGAGGGAGCTTTACTCTGTATCTAACCCCGTGCTGTACCTGTCCTGGGAGTGTTTGATGGGGGGACAGTGTAGAGGGAGCTTTACTCTGTATCTAACCCCGTGCTGTACCTGTCCTGGGAGTGTTTGATGGGGGACTGTTTAAAGTATTGGGTGTGGGGGACACAGTGCTGGGGGAGGGGGAGGAGGACAGTGCTGGGCAGGGGCTGTGTCCGGGGGCAGTTCTGTGCGAGTGTACAGGCGAGCTGGCGATCTTACCTTCTGTTTGGCTGCGTGCTCTGCCACCATGTCACTGAAATCCTCCTTCTCGACCTGCGCTTGCTGCTCCCGCACTCGCTCCTCGTATTTCTGGGTCATGGCCATGGGGTCGAGCTCCAACTCCTCGGGTGCCAGAGCCACCTCGATTCCCTGGGTCTCGGGGGCTGGTCCCTTCCGACTCATCACCTGTTAGACACAGCACAGTGAGAGACACACGGTGAGATCCAGGCTGTCCAGGGGTTACTGACACCCAAATCCTCGGAGCTAAGAACCATAGAATCTTACAGTACACAGAGGCGCCATTTGGCCCATCGAGCCTGCACCGATCACAATCCCATCCAGGCCCTAATCCTGAAACTCCATGTATTTACCCACATCCTTCTGATGTGGAGATGCCAGTGTTGGACTGGGGTAAACACAGTAAGAAGTCTCGCAACATCAGGTTAAAGACCAACAGGTTTATTTGGTAGCAAATGCCACTAGCTTTCGGAGTGCTGCCCCTTCATCAGGTGAGTGGGAATTCTGATCACAAACAGGGCATATAAAGACACAAACTCAATTTACAAGATAATGGTTGGAATGTGTGTCTTTACAGCTAATCAAGTCTTAAACGTACAGACAATGTGAGTGGAGAGAGGGTTAAGCACAGGTTAAAGAGATGTGTATTGTCTCCAGCCAGGTACACGGTACATACTCTTGCAACTCGGCCAATGTTGTCTACCTGATACGCTGCAGGAAAGGATGTCCCGAGGGACGATACACTGGGGAGATCAGGCAGACACTATAACAACGGATGAATGAACACCGCTCGACAATCACCAGGCAAGACTGTTCCCTTCCTGTTGGGGAACACTTCAGCGGTCACGGGCATTCGGCCTCTGATCTTCGGGTAAGTGTTCTCCAAGGTGGCCTTCACGCCACATGACAGCGCAGAGTCGCTGAGCAGAAACTGACAGCCAAGTTCCGCACACATGAGGACGGCCTCACCCGGGATCTTGGGTTCATATCGCACTATCTGTAACCCCCGTGACTTACCTGGGCTGGAAAAACTCACTAACTGTCCTGTCTGGAGACAATACACATCTCTTTAACCTGTGCTTAACCCTCTCTCCACTCACATTGTCTGTACCTTTAAGACTTGATTACCTGTAAAGACTCACATTCCATTATTTTATAAATTGAGTTTGTGTCTCTATATGCCCTGTTTGTGAACTGAAATCCCACTCACCTGATGAAGGGGCAGCGCTCTGAAAGCTAGCAGCTTGTGCTACCCAATCATCCCACTGACACAAGGGACAATGTAGCACGGCCAATCCACCTAAGCTGCACATCTTTGGACTATGGGAGGAAACTGGAGCACCCGGAGGAAACCCATGCAGACACAGGGAGAACGTGCAGACTCCACACAGAGTGACCCAAGCCAGGAATCGAACCCAGGTCCCTGGCGCTGTAAGGCAGCAGTGCTAACCACTGTGCCATCCCCTGCCACTGTGCTACCCAGCTGGGTGGGAGGATGCCCGCATGCAGCACACACAGCAGCATGGGGCGGATGGGTGGAATGGCCTGTTTTTTAAGGGGGGGGGGGGGTGGTGAGGGTTTGCTGGGACAGGTCAGAGAGAGCTCCCTCTTCGCAGCCAGAGAAGGTACGGACTGGGCAGACTCTGCCCCTCTCACTGGCACTGGGATGAGCTGGGAGGACAGGATGATTGAGGGTGTGTATCCAGACTGCGAGGAACTGCTGTGCTGTTTTATACACCAATACTCAGACAAGGGAACAGTGTAGACTTTTCCAACAACAGCATTCACAGCATGGCGACGGACACTGGAGAGATTTAACCAGAAAACAACCCTTAACTCACTAAAAATAGCACATTGCAAAGTTGTAGCAGAGACAACGAGCTCAGGGCCACAAAGACACAGTAACTCTGCACCGAGAGAACTCTTAACCTGCTTATCAGCGTAAACACCCACAACTGCAAACCACAAGGACCCCCTCCCTCCTCCGCAAAGTTCCCTCACCAACTCATTCCCAGCTAACCCAGCCTCGCCTCAAACAAACTCCCCGCCTTTCCAACTTCCCTCCCTCCCTATCTCCCGCGGGGGTGGAGGAATTCCTCATCATCTCCTTCTAGGCCTCTATCTAAAGCTGTGTCCTATTCCCTCCCACAGGGGAAAACAACCTCAGCATCTAACCTGGCAAATCCCCTCAGAACGGGATCTGTCTCAATGAGATCCCCCTCTCGTTCTTCTGAACTCGTGGGGCTTCAGGTCCCCCAACTGCTCAATCCTTCTTTCAGAAGATTATCCTCTCAAACCAGGAATAAGTCAAGTGAACCTTCCAACACATAATTACATCTTTTTCTCAAATACAGAGACTCAAACTGTACACAGCATTCCAGGTGTGGTCTCACCAACGCCCGTACAACTGTAGCAAGACTTTACATTCCGTTCCCCAGGTGATAAACAATGTTCCATTTGTCTTCCTAATCGCTGGCTGTCGCTGCAGGCTAACTCTTCCTGATTTGTGCCCCGGGACGCCCAGATCCCTCTGTACCTCAGAGTTTCCCAATCTCTCTCCATTCCAGTCAGCTGCTGCTTTGCTATTCTTGTTCCCAGAGTGGACACATTTCCCCACGTTATACTCCATCTGACAAATCATTGCCCGCTTACTGAACCTGGCCATGTCCCTTTGCAGACTAATGTCCTCTTCGCAGCTTACTGTCCTTCCTATCTCCATGTCATCGAAAAATTTAATAGCCAGACGCTGAGTCCCTGATACAGATTGTAAGTCGTTCAGGCCCCAGCACTGAACCCTGTGACACTCCACATGCTATAGTTTACCATCCCAAAATAAAAAGACCCATTTATCCATACTCTGAGCTTCTCGTTAGCTAACTAATCCTTTATCCACATTACCCCCTGCACCACGTCATCATATCTTGTAAATGCCTTCTGGAAATCCAGGAACACCACATCCACAGGTTCCCCTTTATCCACATGGCTTGTTACCTCCAAACAAAAACCTCTCAATAAATCAGTTTGACACCATGCCCTTAACAATCCTGCCATAACCTCCTGGATAATGGATTCCCACATTTTCCCTGCTTGCTGTCTCCCTTCCTTCCTGAATAAAGGTGTTTCATTTTCTGTTTTCTAAACCACCAGGAGCCTCCCAGAATCCAGGGAATTTTGGACGATTATAACTGGTGTATCTACCATCCCCACAGTGATTTTGTCTCAGTAACATACAACAGGCTTTGTATTGACAGTGGGGCCAGGCTCGACTCTGTACCCAATGGGGAGGGGGGGGCCAGGCTCGACTCTGTACCCAATGGGGAGGGGGGGCCAGGCTCGACTCTGTACCCAATGGGGAGGGGGGGCCAGGCTCGACTCCGTACCCAATGGGGAGGGGGGGCAGGCTCGACACTGTACCCAATGGGGAGGGGGGGGGCAGGCTCGACACTGTACCCAATGGGGAGGGGGGCCAGGCTCGACTCCGTACCCAATGGGGAGTGGGGCCAGGCTCGACTCTGTACCCAATGGGGAGGGGGGCAGGCTCGACACTGTACCCAATGGGGAGGGGGGCCAGGCTCGACTCCGTACCCAATGGGGAGGGGGGGCCAGGCTCGACTCTGTACCCAACGGGGAGGGGGGGCCAGGCTCGACTCTGTACCCAATGGGGAGGGGGGGGCCAGGCTCGACTCCGTACCCAATTGGGGGGGGGGGGGGGTGGGCAGGCTCCATGCTGTGTCTGGGGGTGGGGGTTTAGTAACTCACGGCGGACATGTCGTAGATGTGTGTCGATCCCATCATGGCCCCTCCGATTGTTGCCGTCCTCTTCTCTGGCACTGGAATGTACAGCTGGGGCGTGTCACCACTGCAGGCAAAGGAGCAAGACATCCAATCGGAATGGCGCAGCACTCGAGAGGTCACACCCACTACACCCCTGATCCCACCCCCTTCTATCCAGACCCCACCCCCTGTTAACCAGGCCCCTCCCCCACTGCCATCACCCTGCCCCCTTGCTAATCAGGCCCCTCCTCCACTGCCAGGACCCCACCCCACTCCACTGCCTGGACCCTGCCCCCTGCTAACCAGGCCCCACCCCCACTATCTAAGACCCTCCTCCACTGCCAGCCACCTCCCCCATTGCTAGGACCCCATCCTCTACTAACCAGACCCCTCCCTCACTGCCAGGCTCCCGCCCTCTGCTGACCAGGCCCTCCCACCCCCCGACAGCTCTCACAGTGACCCTGTCTGACAGTGTGATAGAGTACAGCTCTCACAGTGACCCTGTCTGACAGTGTGATAGAGTACAGCTCTCACAGTGACCCTGTCTGACAGTGTGATAGAGTACAGCTCTCACAGTGAGCCTGTCTGACAGTGTGATAGAGTACAGTTCTCACAGTGACCCTGTCTGACAGTGATAGAGTACAGCTCTCAGTGACCCTGTGTGACAGTGTGATAGAGTACAGCTCTCACAGTGACCCTGTGTGACAGTGTGATAGAGTACAGCTCTCACAGCGAGCCTGTCTGACAGTGTGATAGAGTACAGTTCTCACAGTGACCCTGTGTGACAGTGTGATAGAGTACAGCTCTCACAGTGACCCTGTCTGACAGTGTGATAGAGTACAGCTCTCACAGCGAGCCTGTCTGACAGTGTGATAGAGTACAGCTCTCACAGCGAGCCTGTCTGACAGTGTGATAGAGTAAAAAGTCTGACAACACCAGGTTTTAGTCCAACCTATTTATTTGATAATATTCTCACAAGCTTTCGAGGGGTTACCCTCTTCGTCAGGTGAATGGAGAGTTCTGGCCTCAGACAGAGCATATAAAGCACAGACAGTTTAGAGATTACTGATTAAAATGCGAATCCTTACACCTAACCTGCTGTTCAAGACCTGAAGTGGCTGACAATGTGAGTGGTAGGAGCACTGATCACAGTTTAAAGAGATGTGTATTGTCTCCAGACAGTACAGTAAGTGAGGTTTTGCAAACCCAGGCAAGTCACGGGGGTTACAGATAGTGCGACTGTGTGTGTGTGTGTCTGTGTGTGAGAGTGAGTGGTGTGTGTGTGTGTGTGTGTGTGTGTGAGAGAGAGTGAGTGGTGTGTCTGTGTGTGTGTGTGTGTGAGAGTGTGTGGTGTGTCTGTGTGTGTGTGTGTGTGAGAGAGAGTGAGAGGTGTGTCTGTGTGTGTGAGAGAGAGTGAGAGGTGTGTGTGTGTGTGTGAGAGTGAGTGGTGTGTCTGTGTGTGTGTGTGTGTGTGAGAGAGAGTGAGAGGTGTGTCTGTGTGTGTGAGAGAGAGTGAGTGGTGTGTCTGTGTGTGGACAATACACATCTCTTTAAACTGTGATCAGTGCTCCTACCACTCACATTGTCAGCCACTTCAGGTCTTGAACAGCAGGTTAGGTGTAAGGATTCGCATTTTAATCAGTAATCTCTAAACTGTCTGTGCTTTATATGCTCTGTCTGAGGCCAGAACTCTCCATTCACCTGACGAAGAGGGTAACCCCTCGAAAGCTTGTGAGAATATTATCAAATAAATAGGTTGGACTAAAACCTGGTGTTGTCAGACTTTTTACTGTGTTTACGCCAGTCCAACGCCGGCATACCCACATCATGACAGTGTGATAGAGTACAGCTCTCACAGTGACCCTGTCTGACAGTGTGATAGAGTACAGCTCTCACAGTGATCCTGTGTGACAGTGTGATAGAGTACAGCTCTCACAGCGAGCCTGTCTGACAGTGTGATAGAGTACAGCTCTCACAGTGAGCCTGTCTGACAGTGTGATAGAGTCATGATGTGGGTATGCCGGCGTTGGACTGGCGTAAACACAGTAAAAAGTCTGACAACACCAGGTTTTAGTCCAACCTATTTATTTGATAATATTCTCACAAGCTTTCGAGGGGTTACCCTCTTCGTCAGGTGAATGGAGAGTTCTGGCCTCAGACAGAGCATATAAAGCACAGACAGTTTAGAGATTACTGATTAAAATGCGAATCCTTACACCTAACCTGCTGTTCAAGACCTGAAGTGGCTGACAATGTGAGTGGTAGGAGCACTGATCACAGGTTAAAGAGATGTGTATTGTCTCCAGACAGTACAGTAAGTGAGGTTTTGCAAACCCAGGCAAGTCACGGGGGTTACAGATAGTGCGACATGAACCCAAGATCCCTGTTGAGACCGTCCTTATGTGTGCGGAACTTGGCTATCAGTCTCTGCTCAGCGACTCTGCGCTGTCGTGTGTTGTGAAGGCCGCCTTGGAGAATGCTTACCCGAAGGTCAGAGGCTGAATGCCCGTGACCACTGAAGTGTTCGCCAACAGGAAGGGAACAGTCTTGCCTGGTGACTGTCGAGCGATGTTCATTCATCCGTTGTCGTAGCGTCTGCATGGTCTCCCCAATGTACCATGCTTCGGGACATCCTTTCTTGCAACGTATCAGGTAGACAATGTTGGCCGAGTTGCAAGAGTATTTACCATGTACCTGGTGGATGGTATTCTCACGTGTGATGATGGTATCCATGTCGATGATCCGGCATGTCTTGCAGAGGTTGCTGTGACGAACATCTCGCCAGGGCCATCCCCACACCCCCACTTCTTGCTTTCAGACAACCACACAACCTCAAACAGACCATTGTTCGCAGCAAACTACCCAGCCTTCAGGAGAACAGTGACCACAATACCACACAACCCTGTCACAGCAACCTCTGCAAGACATGCCGGATCATCGACATGGATACCATCATCACACGTGAGAATACCATCCACCAGGTACATGGTAAATACTCTTGCAACTCCGCCAACATTGTCTACCTGATACGTTGCAAGAAAGGATGTCCCGAAGCATGGTACATTGGGGAGACCATGCAGACGCTACAACGGATGAATGAACATCGCTCGACAGTCACCAGGCAAGACTGTTCCCTTCCTGTTGGCGAACACTTCAGTGGTCACGGGCATTCAGCCTCTGACCTTCGGGTAAGCGTTCTCCAAGGCGGCCTTCACAACACACGACAGCGCAGAGTCGCTGAACAGAGACTGATAGCCAAGTTCCGCACACATAAGGACGGTCTCAACAGGGATCTCGGGTTCATGTCGCACTATCTGTAACCCCCGTGACTTGCCTGGGTTTGCAAAACCTCACTTACTGTACTGTCTGGAGACAATACACATCTCTTTAAACTGTGATCAGTGCTCCTACCACTCACATTGTCAGCCACTTCAGGTCTTGAACATCAGGTTAGGTGTAAGGATTCGCATTTTAATCAGTAATCTCTAAACTGTCTGTGCTTTATATGCTCTGTCTGAGGCCAGAACTCTCCATTCACCTGACGAAGAGGGTAACCCCTCGAAAGCTTGTGAGAATATTATCAAATAAATAGGTTGGACTAAAACCTGGTGTTGTCAGACTTTTTACAGTGTGATAGAGTACAGTTCTCACAGTGACCCTGTCTGACAGTGATAGAGTACAGCTCTCAGTGACCCTGTGTGACAGTGTGATAGAGTACAGCTCTCACAGTGACCCTGTGTGACAGTGTGATAGAGTACAGCTCTCACAGCGAGCCTGTCTGACAGTGTGATAGAGTACAGTTCTCACAGTGACCCTGTGTGACAGTGTGATAGAGTACAGCTCTCACAGCGAGCCTGTCTGACAGTGTGATAGAGTACAGTTCTCACAGTGACCCTGTGTGACAGTGTGATAGAGTACAGCTCTCACAGTGACCCTGTCTGACAGTGTGATAGAGTACAGCTCTCACAGTGAGCCTGTCTGACAGTGTGATAGAGTACAGCTCTCACAGTGACCCTGTCTGACAGTGTGATAGAGTACAGCTCTCACAGTGACCCTGTCTGACAGTGTGATAGAGTACAGCTCTCACAGTGACCCTGTCTGACAGTGTGATAGAGTACAGCTCTCACAGCGAGCCTGTCTGATGGTGACAGTGATGGATTTTGAGGCCCTCCCTCAGTCCCAGCAGCCTCCCTACTCCCACTCCCCCTAACCCCACCTTTTCACCCACCACCGCCCCCCCCATCCCTCACAGCACGGCTACTGCTCCCCCGCACCCCACTCTAGAACTCACCCATCCATGGCCTCCTCAATCTTCTTCTTCCTCAGTTCAATCAGTTCCGGTGTCTCCATTCCTGCCGGGACAGAGGAGAATCCGCCAGGAGTGATGAGCCCCACTGCAGACAGAGAGAGAGAGAGAGAGAGAGAGAAGAGAAAATGAGATCGATCATTCACAGAATCCAACACCAATAGCTCCTAACATCAGGTCAACGAGTGGGGAGACGAGAATGCAGACGGGAGTGCGCTGGGATAGGCAGGTCTGGGGGGCCTGGGTGATGGCTTCCACTGCTGATGAGCCGAGACATGGTGAGGGGGTGGGGTGTTGTACATAAGAACATAAGAAATAGGAGCAGGAGTAGGCCATCTAGCCCTTCGAGCCTGCCCCGCCATTCAATAAGATCATGGCTGATCTGTCGTGGCTCAGTTCCACATTCCCGCCCTCTCCCCATAACCCTTAATCCCCTCTCTTATCAAGAACCCATCAACCTGCTTCTTAAAAATATTTAGCGAGGCAGCCTCCACCACTTCAACGGGCAGAGAATTCCAGAGATTCACCACCCTTTGAGTGAAGAAGTTCCTCCTCAACTCCGTTCTAAACCGCCTCCCCTTTATCTTGAGGCTGTGCCCCCTAGCCTACTGTCTTTTTTGAGCGGAAGAGTCTCTCCACCTCTATCCTATCCATCCCATTCATCATCTTATACGTCTCAATGAGATCTCCCCTCATTCTTCTAAACTCTAACGAGTACAAGCCTAGTTTATTCAGCCTCTCCTCATAGCTCAATCCTCTCAACTCCAGTATCAGCCTAGTAAACCTCCTCTGCATCCTCCAGGGCCAAAATATCCTTGCGCAGGTGCAGCGCCCAAAACTGCACACAGTACTCCAGCTGCGGCCTCACCAATGCCCTATACAGCTGCAGCAAGACCTCCCTACTTTTATATTCAATCCCCCTCGCTATGAAGGGTAGGTGTAGTGTAGTGTAGGGTAGGTGGTGTGTGTGTGTGGGTTGGAAATCGGCAGTCTCGGTGAGGGAGCAGAGATGAGGCAGGAATCTCATCTCAGGGTGGGAGGTGGACCCCGGCCCCCACTGGGTTTAATCTCAGACCGTTCCCTGGGGAGGGGAAGGGAGACGGAACTCGGGGGAATGGGATGTGGGGGTAAAAACAACAAGTGCTGTTTTCCCGATATTTAAATGGGAGGAAATTTCTGCTCATCCCGTTCTGGATGAAAGAGAAGCAGCTGTTTAATTCACTGTGTGTGTGTGTGTGTGTGTGTGTGTGTGGTGGGGGTGGCAGGAGCCAGGGTGGGGGAGGGTGCACCAGGAGCTGGGTAACTAGCAGTGATTTCGGATGGTGTGACTGAGGGGCAGCACATCAATATGTAACAGCAAGGGCTGGGGGGGGAGGGGGGGGGGCGGTTGGGGGGAGAGGGACAGATCTTTGCCTGGGGGTGGGTTCCACTGGAGGGAAGGGTGCAGGAGCACAAGGAGAAACCTGCCCTGGGTGTTCCCCAGGCGGCAGAGACCCAGCGTCACAGAGCGAGGGCTCTCCCACTCAGCGGGACAGGAGTGCCGAGGGCCCAGGGGGTTGGGGGGGTGGTCACCCTGCTGCAGGCCGGCCAGAGATCAGAGGGTATGGGGTGGGTGATGCTCCACCCCAGCCACAGCCCTGTGTCCAGTCGCTCCCCCTCCGTCGGTACCTGTCAGCCGGGGTGATGAAGCCTGTATCGTCCGGCTTATCTTCATCGCTCTCATCCTCCTCCTCCTCTTCCTCCGAGGATTCCTCATCGGAAGGTTCCAGCTCACCCCAGGGGGTCCGATCCAACTCTTCCTCCTCATTCTTGGCCTGTGAGGGAAGATCAGAAACCTGTGAACCCTGTGACCAGTTCACAGGAGGCCATTCAGCCCCTCCGAGTCTGTTACACAGGAACAGGAGGAGGCCATTCAGCCCCTCTCCTCAAGCCTGTCACACAGGAACAGGAGGAGGCCATTCAATTGGATCTTTCCGATCTGTATCTTAACCCCATTTCCCCACCTCGGGTCCCGTGACCCTTAATCACCGCCTCCCCGCCCACCCAAACAAATCCCCCCAACAGCTTTCCAGATTTCCCCTCCCCGATATTCCCCCCCTGAATGGGCAGGCTCCAATTTTAACAATGTGGCCCTCTCCCCCCCCCCCCACCCTGATTTGTTCTGGACTTCCCCCCTCCCCTCTCCCCCACCAGCAGAGGAAATAGTTGCTCTCTATCGATCCTATCCAATTCTCTACTCGTCTTAAAACCCCTGCGATTAGATTCCCACCCCCTCGACCTTCCACACTCGATGGGACCCCAACCTCTGTGACTGAATTTCACCTAACCCTCAGGAAATAACTATCTATCATATTTAACGTTAAATTTATTACATTAACTTGTGTTCACAGAGTCGGGAAAAATATCTGCTTAGCCCTACAATTGATAGTTGTAGCACCAGAGGTGATAAATTTCTTTATTCACGCGTGAGGCATGGGTGTTGCTGGCTGGGTTAGCATTTATTGCCCATCCCTAGTTGCCCCTTGGAGGGCAGTTGAGAGTCAACCACATTGCTGTGGCTCTGGAGTCACATGTAGGCCAGACTGGGGTGAGGACGGCAGATTTCCTTCCCCAAAGGGAACCAGATGGGTTTTTCCCACAATGGGTCATCAGTAGATTCTTAATCCCAGATATTTTTCATTGAATTCAAATTCCACCATCTGCCGTGGCGGGATTCGAACCCGGGTCCCCCAAAACATTAGCTGAGCTTCTGGATTAATAGTCTAACGATAATACAACTAGGCCATCACCTCCCCACTGAAGCAATTATCTCACGGTGCACGAACTGGGGGCCTCCCACGCTGGTCCCTGTATGACCAAGGCGCACTCAGCCTTTCCAGAGACACCTCAGGGATTGTGTTAGTGAAAAGCCAGCAGGATTTACCTGAAACTCCAGTGAATTGGTTCCAAAGACATCACCGTATAACGGTTTCCCCGTTTCATCGACAGGCGGCTTTCCCCAGCCTCCAGCGTGGTAGCCAAAGGAGCAACTCTGGAAAGCAACAACAGAGTCTTCACAGCGAGAACACTTCCACAGCAACAGAGAACAGTCTTTACGCAGTCCTGACGAGGTGCAGACGTTACGCACCCTCGACGCGGCACAGACTTTACGCAGCCTCGACGCAGTGCAGACGCTACACAGCCCCCATGCACACAGGCATCCCACCCAACGTCTCATCCTCTGCTGCACCCTCGTCAATCTGTGTCCCTCTGGTTACCCACCCTCCTGCTGCGCGAAACACTCTCTCCTTACTGACTCCATCCAAATCCCCTCAGCAGCGGCAGCACAATGCCCAGCCTGGCACTGCCACGATACAGACTTGCCCACTCACTCCTCCCCACCCCCTGCCATTTCTCTCTTGGCGCAAGCTTCATCAGGGCGGCACGGTGGGTTAGGACTGCTGTCTCACAGCACCAGGGACCCGGGTTCGATTCGCGGCTTGGGTCACTGTCTGTGTGGAGTCTGCACGTTCTCCCCGTGTCTGCGTGGGTTCCCTTCCGCAGTCCAAAGGATTTGCAGGTCAGGTGCACTGGCCATGCTAAATTCTCCCTCAGTGTTCCCGAACAGGCGCCGCTGGAGTGTGGGTGACTAGGGGATTTTTGCAGCAACTTCATTACAGTGTTAATGTAGGCCTACTTGTGACACGAATAAATGAACTTACCTCTGGGATGGGTGAGTTTAAGCCAGGAATTTTGAGGTTGGGGTAGGATGGTGGAGGGCCGTACCTCTGCATTGCAATCAGCCAGGGCGGAGGGACCTTGTGTGCATTCTGCAAAAGAAACAAAAGATCTGGAATTAGAAGCCACAGGGGACAACGGGAGAGTTCAGACAGACACCCACAGAGGAACAAGCTGGGATGTCCCAGAGTGCAGCACAGGAGCAGAAACCACAGGCAGAGGGGATAGTCACACAGGCGACAAAGACTGTTACCAAGGTCTTAGAGGAGCAGAGACAAAGGCACGGTTTAGGGCAGGAATTCTGGAGTTGAGGGATCAGGATGAGGAGAGGGCAGAGGACAGGAGGGCAGGACAGAGAGCAGGAGGGAGGTGAGGGCAAGGGAGGGCAGGCAGTTGGGTAACAGCACTTGGACACATGGGCACTGACATTGGTGCCAATCTGAGACTCTGCTGCTGATATTCAACTCTTTGTAACAAGATGGGAAGGACTGCAATGTTCACACAGTGTCCACTGTAACCATGAACAGGCACACATAGTTCCACATAAACAGGATCACTGCAGACCAGACAGCCTGTCTGTTCAGACGGAACCAGAGGCCTCCCCACACCCACAGCAACACAAACTCCACTCCGCTCACATTTCTTCAGTTTTGCCATTTTCCAAATGTTGCTGCTGCCCAGAAGCAGCAGAGACAATACCATAAAAATACAGTACTGGTGGGGACGGGTCTGTCGCTGTATAACACTGGGGTACAGTACTGGTGGGGACGGGTCTGTCACTGTATAACACTGGGGTACAGTACTGGTGGGGACGGGTCTGTCGCTGTATAACACTGGGGTACAGTACTGGTGGGGACGGGTCTGTCGCTGTATAACACTGGGGTACAGTACTGGTGGGGACGGGTCTGTCGCTATATAACACTGGGGTACAGTACTGGTGGGGACGGGTCTGTCGCTGTATAACACTGGGGTACAGTACTGGTGGGGACGGGCCTGTCACTGTATAACACTGGGGTACAGTACTGGTGGGGATGGGTCTGTCGCTGTATAACACTGGGGTACAGTACTGGTGGGGACAGGCCTGTCACTGTATAACACTGGGGTACAGTACTGGTGGGGACAGGCCTGTATAACACTGGGGTACAGTACTGGTGGGGATGGGTCTGTCACTGTCCAACACTGGGGTACAGTACTGGTGGGGACGGGTCTGTCACTGTATAACACTGGGGTACAGTACTGGTGGGGACGGGTCTGTCGCTGTATAACACTGGGGTACAGTACTGGTGGGGACAGGTCTGTCACTGTCCAACACTGGGGTACAGTACTGGTGGGGACGGGTCTGTCACTGTATAACACTGGGGTACAGTACTGGTGGGGACGGGTCTGTCGCTGTATAACACTGGGGTACAGTACTGGTGGGGACGGGTCTGTCGCTGTATAACACTGGGGTACAGTACTGGTGGGGTCGGGTCTGTCGCTGTATAACACTGGGGTACAGTACTGGTGGGGACGGGTCTGTCGCTGTATAACACTGGGGTACAGTACTGGTGGGGACGGGTCTGTCGCTGTATAACACTGGGGTACAGTACTGGTGGGGACGGGTCTGTCGCTGTATAACACTGGGGTACAGTACTGGTGGGGACGGGTCTGTCGCTGTATAACACTGGGGTACAGTACTGGTGGGGACAGGTCTGTCTCTGTATAACACTGGGGTACAGTACTGGTGGGGACGGGTCTGTCACTGTATAACACTGGGGTACAGTACTGGTGGGGACAGGTCTGTCGCTGTATAACACTGGGGTACAGTACTGGTGGGGACGGGTCTGTCACTGTATAACACTGGGGTACAGTACTGGTGGGGACGGGTCTGTCGCTGTATAACACTGGGGTACAGTACTGGTGGGGATGGGTCTGTCACTGTATAACACTGGGGTACAGTACTGGTGGGGATGGGTCTGTCGCTGTATAACACTGGGGTACAGTACTGGTGGGGATGGGTCTGTCGCTGTATAACACTGGGGTACAGTACTGGTGGGGACGGGTCTGTCACTGTATAACACTGGGATACAGTACTGGTGGGGACGGGTCTGTCACTGTATAACACTGGGGTACAGTACTGGTAGGGACGGGTCTGTCACTGTGTAACACTGGGGTACAGTACTGGTGGGGACGGGTCTGTCACTGTATAACACTGGGGTACAGTACTGGTGGGGACGGGTCTGTCGCTGTATAACACTGGGGTACGGTACTGGTGGGGACGGGTCTGTCACTGTATAACACTGGGGTACAGTACTGGTGGGGACAGGTCTGTCGCTGTAAAACTGCTGCAGCTTTGATACAATATTTTGAGCACTCAGATCTCACTCCCAGATGCAAAGTGATTGTTCCTGGCAGTGGGAAGACGTTACTCACAGCTCCCACCGGCATTCCGAGGGCCAGTCTCAGCTCGTCCGACAGATCTCCGGGTTTCTTCTCCTTCAGCCTCGTCTCAAACTCCTTCCCCTGTCAGGGAACAAAACACCATCTATCAGACAGGAAACTGTTCAGTTTCATCACAGCCTCATATATAAACCATCCAGTGGGCCGAATGGCCTCCTTCTGCACTCTCGGGATTCTAATACAGTGACATGTTCACAAAACGCTTCACAGAATTGTAAAACCCACTGCCTGAAAGGGCGGTAAGAAGTCTCACAACACCCGGTTAAAATCCAAGAGGTTTATTTCGAATCACGAGCTTTCGGAGCGCTGCTCCTTCATCAGGTAAGTAGAAAGTTGGTTTCACAAACACAGTGTATACAGACACAGACACAATTGTAAGATAACGTTTGGAATGTGAGTCTTTACAGGTAATCAAATCTTTAGGAGTACAGGTACCTGCAAAGACTCACATTCCAACCATTATCTTGCAATTGTGTCTGTGTCTATATACGCTGTGTCTGTGAAACTAACTCTCCACTCACCTGACGAAGGAGCAGCGCTCCGAAGGCTCGTGATTCCAAATAAACCTGTTGAACTTTAACCCGGTGTTGTGAGACTTCTTACTATGCCCCACCCCAGTCCAACACCGGCACCTCCACGTCACGTCAGGGCAGATTCAATCGGAACATTCAAAACCGGCAAGTGACCGAAACCCAGTTTTAATGAGCATCTTAAATGAGAGACAGAGAAAGAGAGACAGGTGGCAAGGTTTAGGGAAGGAATTCCAGAGCCTCGGGCTCCCCCCCCCAGGCAGCTGAAGGCACATCTGCCAATGGCAGAATTGGGGCATGCTCAAGAGGCCGGAATTGGATGAGCGCAGAGATCTCGGAAGGCTGTAGAAGGTTACAGAGATAGGGAGGGGGTGTAGGGGTTGGAGGAGGTTACACAGATAGGGAGGGGGTGTAGGGGGCTGTAGAAGGTTACAGAGATAGGGAGGGGGTGTAGGGGTTGGAGGAGGTTACACAGATAGGGAGAGGGTGTAGGGGGCTGGAGGAGGTTACAGAGATAGGGAGGGGGTGTAGGGGCTGGAGGAGGTTACACAGATAGGGAGGGGGTGTAGGGGGCTGGAGGAGGTTACAGAGATAGGGAGGGGGTGTAGGGGCTGGAGGAGGTTACAGAGATAGGGAAGGGGTGTAGGGACTGGAGGAGGTTAGAGATAGGGAGGGGGTATAGGGGCTGGACGAGGCTACAGAGATAGGGAGGGGGTGTAGGGGCTGGAGGAGGTTACAGAGATAGGGAGGGGGTGTCGGGGCTGGAGGAGGTTACAGAGATAGGGAGGGGTGTCGGGGCTGGAGGACGTTACAGAGATAGGGAGGGGGTGTAGGGGCTGGAGGAGGTTACAGAGATAGGGAGGGGGTGTCGGGGCTGGAGGAGGTTACAGAGATAGGGAGGGGGTGTCGGGGCTGGACGAGGCTACAGAGATAGGGAGGGGTGTCGGGGCTGGAGGACGTTACAGAGATAGGGAGGGGGTGTCGGGGCTGGAGGACGTTACAGAAATAGGGAGGGGGTGTAGGGGCTGGAGGAGGTTACAGAGATAGGGGTGAGGATCATTTAAAAACATGGATGAGAGGATTATGCAAGAAGTCTACCAGCCCACTCCCCATTTATTGTCCATCCTGAACTGCCCTGGGTCAGAGGGGCACTAATGAGTTGCTCTGGCTCTGGAGTCACATGTAGGCCAGGCCGGGTAAGGACGGCAGATTTCCTTCCTTAAAGAACATTAGTGAACCAGATGGTTTTTTTCAGACAGTCGATGAGTTACATGGAAATCAGTAGGTTCTTAATTCCAGATTTTTATTTCCCTTAGAATCACAGGTGGAGGCCATTCGGCCCACTGTGCTTGTGTTAACTCTTTGCAAGATCAGTCTAATCAGTTTAACTCCTCCCCCCATAGCACTGCAAATCCCCCCCTCATTTGAAAGCTTTTTTAAAGTTTATTGATTAGTGACACAAGTAGGCTTACATTAACACTGCAATGGAGTTACTGTGAAAACCCCCTAGTCGCCACACTCCAGCGCCTGTTCGGGTTACACGGAGGGAGAATTTAGCACGGCTAATGCACCCGAACCAGCAGGTCTTTGGACTGTGGGAGGAAACCCACGCAGACACGGGGAGAACATGCAGCCTCCACACAGAGTGACCCGAGCTGGGAGTTGAACACGGGTCCCTGGTGCTGTGAGGCAGCAGTACTAAATAATGTGAAAGTTCCTATTGAATCTGTGCCCACGAGAGGGAGAGGGAGCGTGTGGAGTCTGCACTCGGTGTCCCTGATCAGCATTAAATGCTGCCTGTTAATAGCTACAATAAAGTGATAAGCAGGAAGCAATTAGAGAAGAGTGTAATACAATGAGAGAGAGATCTATTCACCACGTATCTCTGTTACATCACTTTCACAACTGTTTATCCGCTCACGCTGAGATTAGATTACAGTCCGACAGTAAAACAATATCATTATCACATACAGTGTGTCACTCCACAGGAAACAGCCCGAGATTGCAATCGGAGACAGGACAAATAACTACAGATGGCCAAAAATAAACAACTACCCCACTATTCCCCGCACATGGGGACCCAAAACGTTATCAAAACATCGTGTAAGGCACCTTCTGAAGTGCGCTCGCTGTTAGAATGTATCATAGGAAATGTGTTATAATAGGAAAGGCAATTTACACACAGCAAGATCCCACACACAGCAATGTGATAATGTCTGTGCCATTGGGGTGGGGGTGGGGTGCGTCCTTCCTAACAGCACAGTGGGTGTGCCGACGTTAGTGACTGCAGCTCAAGGCAGCAGTTCACCCACCACTGTCTCAACAGGCAACTAGGAAATGCTGATAGCAAGTGATAACAAAATCTGTCTGACAGTGCGGTGCTCCCACAGCACCGACCCTCCCACAGCGCAGCTCTCCAGTGTTGCTGAGGGGATCATGAACATAGGGCAATATGGGAGAGGGGCTAAATGGCCCATCAGCGATGAGTCAGCTCCAATGGAGACAATACCAGTACAGCGGCACTCGGACCCCTCGCTCCTTACCTCGTAGTACAGGTCTCCATGAATGGTCAGTTTGGGTTTAGTTTGCCACTTGAAGAAGGCATCGTGCAGCTTCTGATAGTCAATGTCAATTTTACCCATTTTCGGCCGAACCTTCTCCCTCATTTTAGTCTTCATGGTTTTCTGCTCTTCCTGTGGACAGGGACACACGCAGATCAGAACGCAGCGTTCCCCCCTCCCCACATACACAGATCAGAACGCAGCGTCCCCCCTCCCCACACACACAGATCAGAACGCAGCGTCCCCCCTCCCCACACACACAGATCAGAACGCAGCGTTCCCCCCTCCCCACATACACAGATCAGAACGCAGCGTCCCCCCTCCCCACACACACAGATCAGAACGCAGCGTCCCCCCTCCCCACACACACACAGATCAGAACGCAGCGTTCCCCCCTCCCCACATACACAGATCAGAACGCAGCGTCCCCCCTCCCCACACACACAGATTAGAACGCAGCGTCCCCCCTCCCCACACACACACAGATCAGAACGCAGCGTTCCCCCCTCCCCACACACAGATTAGAACGCAGCGTCCCCCCTCCCCACACACACAGATTAGAACGCAGCGTCCCCCCTCCCCACACACACAGATTAGAACGCAGCGTCCCCCCTCCCCACACACACAGATTAGAACGCAGCGTCCCCCCTCCCCACACACACAGATTAGAACGCAGCGTCCCCCCTCCCCACACACACAGATTAGAACGCAGCACCCCCCTCCCCACACACACACAGATTGGAACGCAGTGTCCCCCCTCCCCACACACACAGATTAGAACGCAGCACCCCCCTCCCCACACACACACAGATTAGAACGCAGCACCCCCCTCCCCACACACACACAGATTGGAACGCAGCGTTCCCCCTCCCCACACACGCAGATTAGAACGCAGCGTCCCCCCTCCCCACACACACAGATTAGAACGCAGCGTCCCCCCTCCCCACACACACACAGATTAGAACGCAGCGTCCCCCCTCCCCACACACACACAGATTGGAACGCAGCGTCCCCCCTCCCCACACACGCAGATTAGAACGCAGCGTCCCCCCTCCCCACACACGCAGATTAGAACGCAGCGTCCCCCCTCCCCACACACGCAGATTAGAACGCAGCGTCCCCCCTCCCCACACACACAGATTAGAACGCAGCGTCCCCCCTCCCCACACACGCAGATTAGAACGCAGCGTTCCCCCCTCCCCACACACACAGATTAGAACGCAGCGTCCCCCCTCCCCACACACACAGATTAGAACGCAGCGTCCCCCCTCACCACACACACAGATCAGAACGCAGCACCCCCCTCCCCCCACACACAGATTAGAACGCAGCGTCCCCCCCTCACCACACACACAGATCAGACGCAGCATCCCCCTCCCCCCACACACACAGATTAGAACGCAGCGTCCCCCCTCCCCACACACACAGATTAGAACGCAGCGTCCCCCCTCCCACACACACAGATTAGAAGCAGCGTCCCCCTCCCCACACACAGATTAGAAGCAGCGCTCCCCCTCACACACACACAGATTAGAACGCAGCGTCCCCCCTCCCCACACACAGATTAGAACGCAGCATCCCCCCTCCCCACACACACAGATTAGAACGCAGCATCCCCCTCCCCACACACACAGATTAGAACGCAGCGTCCCCCCTCCCCACACACAGATTAGAACGCAGCGCTCCCCTCACCACACACACAGATTAGAACGCAGCGTCCCCCCTCCCCACACAAGATTAGAACGCGCCCCCCCCTCCCCACACAGATTAGAACGCAGCGTACCCCCCTCCCCACACACAGATTAGAACGCAGCGTCCCCCCCTCCCCACACACACAGATTAGAACACAGCGTCCCCCCTCCCCCACACAGATTAGAACGCAGCGTACCCCCCTCCCACACACAGATTAGAACGCAGCGTTCCCCCCCTCCACACACACAGATTAGAACGCAGCGTCCCCCCCTCCCCACACACAGATTAGAACGCAGCGTTCCCCCCTCCCCACACACACAGATTAGAACGCAGCGTCCCCCCTCCCCACACACACAGATTAGAACGCAGCGTTCCCCCCTCCCCACACACACATTAGAACGCAGCGTTCCCCCCTCCCCACACACACAGATTAGAACGCAGCGTTCCCCCTCCCCACACACACATTAGAACGCAGCGTTCCCCCCTCCCCACACACACATTAGAATGCAGCGTTCCCCCCTCCCCACACACACAGATTAGAACGCAGCGTTCCCCCTCCCCACACACACAGATTAGAACGCAGCGTTCCCCCTCCCCACACACAGATTAGAACGCAGCGTTCCCCCTCCCCACACACACAGATTAGAACGCAGCGTTCCCCCTCCCCACACACAGATTAGAACGCAGCGTCCCCCCCTCCCCACACACAGATTAGAACGCAGCGTTCCCCCCTCCCCATACAGATTAGGACGCAACGTTCCCCCCCTCCCCGCATGCAGATTACAATGCAGCGTCCCTCTTCCCACACACACATTAGAACGCAGCGTCCCCCCCCTTCCCAGAGCAGTGCAACTCACCCACACAAACAAATTAGAATTCAGTGTCCCACCTCCCCAGAGTGCTGCAATCCCCCCACCACCCCCAACACACACGCTCAGCCCTCTACAGCTAACTGACTGCCCCTCTCCAGCCTCCCCTTCACATACCCTTTGCTGCCAGCTGACTGCCCCCCCATCCCCCATCCGACTGGCTCCCCCCCCCAACCACCCTGACAACCCGTCACCCCACCCAACACCTCACATAGTTTCGATGATTTGTGCCTGATCTACACGCTCGGCAGACGGTTTTGCATCGCAGCCTCGGGGTCAGAAACTCCGAACAATGAGGAGCTGCTGGAGGCCATTCGGCCCCTCACCTCTCCACCTCCCCCCACCTGTCATACAGGCCAAGGGTCATAACCTGGCCAAATAGGTCACTGCACAGACCCCACTGGCAGGCAGAGTGAGACAGAATGTGCACACGCACACAGGTTTCCCCCCCATGCCGACACTATAGTTAAGAAAGCCCCACCAAAGCCTCTACTTTCTCAGAAGACTAAGGAAATTTGGCATGTCCGCTACGACTGTCACCAACTTTTACAGATGCCCCATAGAAAGCATTCTTTCTGGTTGTATCACAGCTTGGTCTGGGCTCCTGCTCTGCCCAAGACTGCAAGGAACGACAGAAGGTCGTGAATGTAGCCCAATCCATCACACAAACCAGCCTCCCATCCATTGACTCTGTCTACACTTCCCGCTGCCTCGGGAAAAGCAGCCGGCATAATTAAGGACCCCACGCACCCCGGACATTCTCTCTTCCACCTTCTTCCATTGGGAAAAAGATACAAAAGTCTGAGGTCACGTACCGACCGACTCAAGAACAGCTTCTTCCCTGCTGCTGTCAGACTTTTGAATATTCCTACCTCGCATTAAGTTGATCCTTCTCTACACCCTCGCTGTGACTGTAACACTACATTCTGCACCCTCTCCTTTCCTTTGCTATGAACGGTATGCTTTGTCTGACTAGCACAAGGAACAATACTTTTCACTGTATCACCGTTACTATATGGCTGTAAATTAAGAGAGGGGAGTGTGCAGAGGGACCTGGGTGTCCTGGTGCACCAGTCACTGAAGGTAAGCGTGCAGGTACAGCAGGCGGTAAAGGCGGCAAATGGTATGTTGGCCTTCACAGAGAGAGGTTTCGAGAACAGGAGCAGGGATGTGTTGTTGCAATTATACAGACAACAAAAAGAACAAAGAACAAAATCAGCCCGGGAAACAGGCCCTTCGGCCCAACGAGCCCGCGCCGCCATCTCAACACCACCAGTCCCCCTCTCCACCCATGACCCCTGTCTTGGTGAGGCCACACCTAGAGTATTGTGTGCAGTTCTGGTCTCCTTTTCTGAGGAAGGATGTTCTTGCTCTCGAGGGAGAGCAGTGAAGGGTTACCAGGCTGGTTCCGGGGATGGTGGGACTGATGTATGAGGAGAGATTGACCAGGTTAGGATTGTTTTCACTGGAGTTCAGATGAATGAGGGGGGGAATCTCAGAGATTTATAAAATTGTAACAGGACTAGACAGGGTAGATGCAGGGAGGATGTTCCTGATGGTGGGGGGAGTCCAGAACCGGGGGGGTCACAGTCTAGAGGATTGGGGGTAGACCATTTAGGACGGAGGTGAGGAGACATTTCTTCACCCAGTGAGCCTGTGGAATTCATTCCCACAGGAAGTAGTTGATGCCAAAACATTGAATGTATTCAAGAGGCGGCTGGATATAGCACTTGGGGCGAACGGGGTCAAAGGTTATGGGGAGAAAGCAGGATTAGGCTATTGAGTTGGACGATCAGCTGTGATTGTAATCAATGCCGGAACAGATTCGAAGGGCTGAATGGCCTCCGCCTGCTCCTATCTTGTATGTTTGTATCCCAATACATGCAGCAATAATAAATCAAATCAAAAACACTTTGCGATTCAGAGGGTGTTTGAGGTACGTGCTGTGGGGTGGGGGGGCTGACCTGTGGGGTGTTTTTCACTGTCTGAGGGGTGGGGGTGGACTGTATCCACCGGACAATGCTGTTTGCGATACTATACTGTGTCGTTCCTGTTGCAGACCCGGCCGTTAAGTAAACCAGTCTGCGATGCAGTCTCCGAGTGAGCAAGGAATTAGACGTAGGCGGCAGTGTCCTCTGGTGGTAGACACAGAGTAGGACTGCAGGGAGGTTTGAGGGAGTAACTCACCAGGAGGTCTCCACATCAGGAATCTCAGCTGGTTACTGGACAGGGAGGAGGGAGGGAGAGAGTGGGTGGGGGGGAGGGAGAGAGAGAGAGAGAGAGAGAGAGACAGACAGAGAGAGAGCGAGAGAGATGCCTTCTCCCGCTGCTCCGCACCTTTCCAACGGGATTACAGCTCAGATTAACACCACACCACCCACCCAGCCCCGCTCCCGATGCAGCAGGCTAGGTCTACCGCCCCCTGCAGTACGCGTCCTGATAAGCAGCTAGGCTGTTCAGGCATGACATGCAGCGCAAGTTATCAGTCTCCGACTGGGGCTGCACTGATACACAAACCGAAGGGTTAGGTCCCGCGCGCTCCCCAGCCCCGCACGTGCTCACCTTCTCCTGCAGGGCTTCCCGCATCTCCTGGATGCCGGTGCGTCGGATAAACTCGGGTAATTCGAAGGGGGGCTTCTCGATGCCCCGCTTGCCCTGCAGGTACTTGCGTTTGAAGCACCAGTGTCGGGGTACGGGCACTGAATTGCGAGTAGCCTTCAGGTGAACCAACAGCTTGGGGTCGTGTGCAGTGACATCGTGCATCTCCACCACGTCCGGACGGGCTACCAGCTGTGGGGTCAAAGGGAAAGGGTCAGTGACGAGGCAGAGGCCAACAGTTACCGGAATTCCCCCCACCCAGAGACAGACAATCCCCGTCTCCCCGCGGTGAGAGAAACGGGAAAGACACCTCCACTCACAACAGGAGACGCCAGACAGAATGCTGCTGGGTGTTCAGTTTAGGGACAGGAGGCCATTCAGCCCCTCGAGCTCATGACCCAGGGACAGGAGGAGGCCATTCAGCCCCTCGAGCTCATTGCACAGGTAGAGTCCATTCGTCCCCTCGAGCTCATTACACAGGAAGAGGAGGCCATTCTCCCGCTTTCACACTCTCCGCATCAAGTTTCTCAGCCCCCAGTATCTCCCCCTTTCACTCTCTCTACATCGAGTCTCTTAGCCCCCAGTACCTCCCCCTTTCAGTCCCCAGCGCCTCTCCCGTTTTCTCTCTGCCCCGGGACAGTCAGGAACACAGTGGTCTCGCTTCATCCCGGGTCTCTCAGCCCCCAGTGCCTCCCCCTTTCTCTCTCTCCCCCCAGTAGTCAGGAACACAGCGGTCAGTTTACCTGCTTCAGTTCAGCGACACTCAGGCGGTTCAATCTCCGTAATTTCTTCTTGGATAATTTGGGGAGATCATCTCGCTTTTCCTAGTGGGACAGGAAGAACTTTGTCACAAAGTGAGTCAGTAAGAAATCTCAGTGCCGCGCCCAGGGTGAAGGGATGGTGTACGGTCCCAAATGGAGCGCGTACTGCTGGATATGAACCACACTAACCGAGATCTGTGAGCCCAGTTCAGCCTGGAGAGGAAGCCTGGCCCTGTAACTTGGTCAGGGATCCAGATACACCCCAGGGGGAAGACTCAGCTTCACTTCAACATCTCAGCTACAGGTCAGGACTGACCACAGTGCGGTCTCCCTCAGCACTGACCCTCCCACAGTGCGGCGCTCCCTCAGCACTGACCCTCCCACAGTGCGGCGCTCCCTCAGCGCGGCCTCCCTCGGAGCTGAATGGATTCCGGAGGGAATGCTGTGGAGTAAACTCACCACATCGTCATCACTGTCCAGATCCTCATCGTCGTCACTGCTCCCTTTCTGCTCCGCCTCAAAGCCTTTCTTCTTCAGCAGCACCGTGGATTCCAGCTTATCCGACTTATCCGGTTCCTTGTCTTTGTCTTTCTTCACATCATCTGTCAGCTAAAAAAAAACACGTCAGCCGCCATTCACATACTGACACACAGGAAAGCTCCCTCTACACTGTCCCCCCATCAAACACTCCCAGGACAGGTACAGCACAGGGTTAAATACAGAGTAAAGCTCCCTCTACACTGTCCCCCCATCAAACACTCCCAGGACAGGTACAGCACGGGGTTAGATACAGAGTAAAGCTCCCTCTACACTGTCCCCCCATCAAACACTCCCAGGACAGGGACAGCACGGGGTTAGATACAGAGTAAAGCTCCCTCTACACTGTCCCCCCCATCAAACACTCCCAGGACAGGTACAGCACGGGGTTAGATACAGAGTAAAGCTCCCTCTACACTGTCCCCATCAAACACTCTCAGGACAGGTACAGCACGGGGTTAGATACAGAGTAAAGCTCTATCTGTCTGTGAGAGTGTCTGCGTGCGTGCTGTGCCTTTACTCAGTGTACTGGGAGGACGATGACACTCGGAGCTGCCTCAGACACTCACCCTGAAGGATTCAAATATCCTCTTGAAGTAGATGAAGTTAGTGTCGAAGATTTCAGGCTCTGCTGTCACGTACTCCACCTCCACCTCGGACTCTGTGTCTGTCGCTGGTGCCTTCTCCACCTTCTTCTCCACTCCATTCTCCACGGTCCGATTGGACTTCTTCTTCTTCTTCCTGTTTCTGCGCTTACGGTTTTTCTGGAAAGGGTTAAAGAGGGTCGGTAATCTCGCTGCCCGACATCCAGCCAATATTACCGAGGAGCCGGAAGATCGGAATTCCCAATGCCCCACCCCCCTCTCCCACCACCCCCTCAGGATGCCCCAGAGTGAAACAGATCCTCCCCTGTGCCCTTCCCACCCCAATCTCTCCAGCCCCTCTTGTCCCTCAGGATGCCCCAAGGTCAAACAGACCCTCCCTCACTCCCTTTCCCCTTCACATCCCAAAGTGAAATACAACATCCCACCACCACCCCCCTGGCAAAGTATGCCTCCCCCCACTCTCTCCAGCCTCTTTCCCCACCCCACTCAGAACTAGGAGTACTGGTTCTTAGCTCGACAGGTAGACAGAGTGGTGAAGAAGGCATTCGGCATGCTTGGTTACATTGGTCAGAACATTGAATACAGGAGTTGGGACATCTTGTTGAAGTTGTACAAGACATTGGTAAGGCCACAGTTGGAATACTGCGTACAGTTCTGGTCACCCTATTATAGAAAGGACATTATTAAACTAGAAAGAGTGCAGAAAAGATTTACTAGGATGCTACCGGGACTTGATGGATTGAGTTATAAGGCTGGACTTTTTATTCTGGAGTGTAGAAGGCTGAGGGGTGATCTTATAGAGGTCTATAAAATAATGAGGGACACAGATCAGCTAGATAGTCAATATCTTTTTCCAAAGGTAGGGGAGTCTAAAACTAGAGGGCATAGGTTTAAGGTGAGAGGGGAGAGATACAAAAGGGTCCAGAGGGGCAATTTTTTTACACTGAGGGTGCAGTGTGTCTGGAACGAGCTGCCAGAAGTAGTAGTAGAGGTGGGTACAATTCTGTCTTTTAAAAAGCATTTAGACAGTCACATGGGTACGATGGGTATACAGGGGTATCGGTCAAATGTGGGTAATTGGGATTAGTTTACGGTTTTAAAAAAAGGGCAGCATGGACAAGTTGGGCCGAAGGGCCTTTTTCCATGCTGTAAACCTCCATGACTCTGTGACAGCTCCTCAGGACACTCCAAAGCGAAATACAGACCCCACCCTGGCAGCCCCCCCCACAATCTCTTCAGCCCCTCCCACCCCACCCCCCACCTCAGGATGTTCCAAAGTGAAGCGGACCTTCGCCCTCCCCCTCTTCCCTCCTTCAGACGCCCCAAAGCTAAATACAGACCTCCCCTCGCGCCCCCCCCCCCCACCCCCAACAACCTCCAATATCTCCAGACACCACCCCTCATCTCCCAGGAGGTCCCAGAGAGAAATACTGACCCTTCCCCTCTCCAGCACCACCCCCCCGCCGATGTCCCAAAGCTAAATACAGACCTCCCCTCCCTACCTGCCCCCCCCCAACACCCCCAATCATCCAGGAGGTCCCAAACAGAAATACCGACCCTTCCCCTCTCCAGCACCCCCCACCCCTGACGTCCCAAAGTGAAATACAGCCCCTCCCTGTGCACCCCGACCCTCCCCAATCTCTCCAGCTCCTCTTCCCCCCTCAGGACGTCCCAAAGTAAAATTCAGACCCCTCCCCACCCTCTGCACCCCCTCAGACATCCCAAAATGTTTCTCATAGTGAAGGAGTTCAGAACAGAGGACCAGAAGTCGGTAAGTTCAGTCCTTCTAGCCTGTTCCACCACTCAATCAGATCAGGCCTGATCTCTCCCTGGTCTCAAATCCACCTCCCCACCTGTTCCCCAGATCCCTCTTTTTGTTAGAAATATCTCTATTGATATAGAAATATATCTCCCTCTTCAAACCATTCAGTGATTCAGACTCCACCGCGCTGTGGGGCAGTGAGTTCCACAAATTCACCACCCTCTGCAAGAGGTGTGCTCCCTGCTGTATTTGTGGGAAAGGGAGCAGCCAATTTACACACAGCAAGCTCCCACACACAGCAATGTCTCTCAAACACACCCAGCAGGGGGAGAGTGAGCCATACCAGCCAGCCTCACATACCTCTTTCTTGGAGAGTGAGAACATGAGTTCTTCCTCCTCCGTATCAGCTGGCGTTAACGTGGCTCCCGGTGCTCCGTCCATCTCGTCTGTGGGAACACAGGAGGAACTTAGCACAAGGCAAGAACTAATCATTGCGGCACAGTGGGGTTAGCACTGCTGCCTCACAGTGCCAGGGACCCAGGCAGCACGGTGACACAGTGGTTAGCACTGCTGCCTCACCGTGCCGGAGACCTGCCCAGCACGGTGGCACAGTGGGTTAGAAGTGCTGCCTCACCGCGCTAGGGACCCAGGTTCCATTCCTGGCTCAGGTCACTGTCTGTGTGGAGTCTGCACGTTCTCCCCGTGTCTGTGTGGGTTTCCTCTGGGTGCTCCTGTTTCCTCCCACAGTGCAAAGCTGTGCTGGTTAGGTGGATTGGTCATGCTAAATTGCCCCTCAGTATCCAAAGATTATGGGGATTAGTATTTATTTATTATTGTCACAAGTCAGCTCACATTAACACGGCAATGAAGTTACTGTGAAAATCCCCTAGTCACCACGCTCTGGCACCTGTTCGGGTACGCTTTGGGAGAATTTAGCACGGCCAATGCACCCTAACCAGCACATCTTTCAGACTGTGGAGGGAAACTGGAGCACCCGGAGGAACCCACACAGGCACGGGGACAGCACGCAGACTCCACACAGACAGTGACCCGAGCCGGGAATCAAACCCAGGTTCCTGGTGCTGTCAAGCAGCAGTGCTAACCACTGTGCCACCATTACAGGTAAGGTAAATGTGTGGTGACAGGGATAGGGCTGTGGAGGGGGTCTGGGTGACATGAGAGATTTGTGGGCCGAATGGCCTCTTCAACACTAGAAGGATTCTGTGATCTCATTTCTACTCATTCCCTGCTTTCGGAGAACATTTAGTGCAAAAATTCAGTGTGCAGCGGCCCATTTAAACACACCATTCCACACACTGACCCCAGGGACACAGGGCCCATCAGGGGCAGGTACAGCACGGGGTTAGATACAGAGTAAAGCTCCCTCTACACTGTCCCCCCCATCAAACACTCCCAGGACAGGTACAGCACGGGGTTAGATACAGAGTAAAGCTCCCTCTACACTGTCCCCCCATCAAACACTCCCAGGACAGGTACAGCACGGGGTTAGATACAGAGTAAAGCTCCCTCTACGTTCGCTCTCTCAGCCGCGTACCTGATGCCTCGGCTGATGCCGTGAGCTCCACCTGGCGTTGCTCTTTGAGCTGAAGAATCTTCTCCAGGACTTGGGGGATTCTTGGTCCGGGACCCCCATCATCGCCCTGCAGCAGAAATAGTTCATTACCTTACAGCTGGCCAGCCTGTGTGATTGACAATGTTCCCCCAGGAGCGGGCAGATAAACCCACTCACCATTTACTGACTGACCGCAGAACAGGCACTGGAGCACAATGCAGTGCTTCTGAATCACTCGCCTGTACGCACCCCCACCCCTGCCCAGCACATCTCCCCCACCCCCCACCATGTCCTCCCCGCCCCTCTTGTGCAATCCCCCCCACCTCCCGCCCACTCCATCCCCTCCCGCCCACCCCCCAGTTGTGCAACCCCCCCCCACCCCACAAGATGCCCCTCCCGTGCCTCCCCAGCCCCATGTCTGCCTGTTCCTGCCCCATGCCTCGCCCACCCCTGTTCACGTGGAGCAGAAGGACCGGTCAGTAAAGGTAGAGTTGCTATACTCCCAGATGACCATCGGCTGCTCTGTCTCTCTCCCCCGCTTCAGGGGGGGGGAATCTGACTGGTGCTGATTTAACCCCAGGGTCACCCAGGTGAGGGGTAAGGTGCAGGATAATCCCAGGCGACGCGGATACGGAGAACGGCCTGTCTGTTGTTCACTGAGGAACTCACTCACTTCTCTGTTCTCTTCGCCAGGCGGAGGGGGAGGTCCTCGAAGACGCGGGCCCAAGCCAGGGGCACTCAACGGGGCAGGAGCCACCGAGACCACGGGTCGCACAGCAGAGAGGGACATGGGCACAGGGGAGCCACTGACTGGGGGGTGAGAGAGAGAGAAAGAGGCAGAGGGAGCAAGAGACCAAGAGGCAGAGAGAGAGAGAGAAAAAGCGCCCTATCTACTTTTCTTTCGTCAGATATGAAGCAGTCCATGTGTGTATGCAGCAAAACCTAGACAATATTCAAGCTTGAGCTGACAAATGACAATTAACATTTGTGCCTAGGAATGTGAAGTAGGTTTTCTGTCCTTCTCAAGTGCTTTCCCCTGTTCTGATCTGTTGTTTAAAAATCGGTGTGGTTCCCCTTCCCAAACTTCCACTTTTGGCACTATCGAAGCAATTCAATTCAGGACTCTTTGCAATGAATGCAAAACAGCCTTAGTTATAAAGTTTTGTCCTAATGGCTCATATCATCTTTGCCATGATGTTGCTCTTGGCTAGTGCTCTTGCGTCTTTATTCAGATTTCATTATAGCAGATAGGAACCATATGTACGCTAGACCAATAATAATAGAATCCCTACAGTGCAGAAAGAGGCTCTTTAGCCCATGAAGTCAGCATCAACTTTCCAACTGGCCTTATCCTATAAACACATGTATTTACCCTGCTAATCCCCCTAACCCACACATCCCTGGACATTAAGGAGCAATTTAGTATAGCCAATCAACCTAAACTGCACATCTTTGGACGGTGGGAGGAAACCAGAGCATCCAGAGGAAATCCAAGCTGAGATGACAGTGCTAACCGTTGTGCCACTGCGCTACCTTCCATGTCATGGGATCTTGTATCCTCACACTCTGTCCACGAGATCGGTAGTGGGGGTCAAGATTCAGCGAAACACAGAAACTGCAAATCTCGCCAATGAGAATTGTGATGTCCAATTTTCGATCCCACTCACTGGTACGTAATCTGGTTCATACCCAAGGAGAAAGGGCCACAGATTAGAGCTGGGAACCGCCACCACTAAGAGTGAATGCCTCACCATGCCCACTTTTTTGGCAGTTGAAGTCAGAAGATCTGGAGAAAAAACTGGCTGGTAGAGCTGGAGTGTTTCAGGCCAGTTTTCTCATCAGAATTGACACATTGCTAAATTCTCGTAGAATTCCACCCGTAGCAATTTCCGACATTTATCCTCCGCTACTACATGTTGTCATCCAACTGTTTTCTCTACTCCCACGTGTGTCATGGATACCTCCTTTTGAAATGTGCATTCCAGAAAACGTAGGCTGGACTTTTGTTGAATGTTTTGGTAGTTTTGACTGAAGTAATGCGATTGTACATACCACTGCCTCAAATCTACTGCTTTCAGAGTCAAATGGGTGAAGTTAAACTTTCATTCCACAATGCCAAGCAGTGACCATCTCCAACGACCATCTCCCACTGACATTCAATGGCATCACTATCAACATCCTGTGGTTTACCACTGACCAGAAACTGAACTGCCAAATAAATACCGTGGCTACAAGAGCAGAGGAGAAATTGTGAATTCTGCGGAGAATAACTCACCGCCTCATTTCCCAAAGTCAGCCTACCATCTACAAGATAGAAGTCAGGAGTGTGGTGGAATACTCTCCAGAGTGCAGCTCCAAAAACATTCAAGAAACTCAACCCCATCCAAGCTAAAGCAACCTGCTTGACTAGCCCCTCATCCACTATCTTCGATATTCACTCCCTCCACTACCAACATAGTGGCACCAGTGTATACCTGCTCCAAGAAGCACTGCGGCAACTCACCAAGACTCCTTTGACAGCACCTTCCAAGCACACAACTTTTAGCAGTTAAAAGAGCAAGAGCAGCCGATACACAGGAGCATCACCACATACAGATACCTTTTAAGTCATCTGGACTTGGAACAACATTACTGTTCCTCGGTGAAAATCATGGAATTCTGTCCCTAACAGTACTGGTGGGTCTTCCCACACTACATGGGTTGCAGATTTCAAGAAGGCAGCTTACCAAGGGCAATTAAGAATGGGCAATAAATGGTGGCCTAGCCAGTGACGCTCACATCCCATGAATTAATAAAAAGATTCTTCTTGATTCCACGTGATGATGGTACAACACGGTAGTGTCAGATAGAGAATTCCATTATTTTGACCC